>NC_134486.1:416436904-416514404 GCF_040206685.1 Ascaphus truei
TGCTGCATCCAATGTACAGATGTACTATAAACACACACAGACAGAGCCCAGTGCTACATCCAATGTACAGATGTACTATAAACACACACACACAGAGCCCAGTGCTACATCCAATGTACAGATGTACTATACACACACACACAGACAGAGCCCAGTGCTACATCCAATGTACAGATGTACTATAAACACACACAGACAGAGCCCAGTGCTACATCCAATGTACAGATGTACTATAAACACACACAGACACATAGCCCAGTGCTACATCCAATGTACAGATGTACTATAAACACACACAGACAGAGCCCAGTGCTGCATCCAATGTACAGATGTACTATAAACACACACACACAGAGCCCAGTGCTACATCCAATGTACAGATGTACTATACACACACAGACAGAGCCCAGTGCTGCATCCAATGTACAGATGTACTATAAACACAGACAGAGCCCAGTGCTACATCCAATGTACAGATGTACTATAAACACACACACAGCCAGAGCCCAGTGCTACATCCAATGTACAGATGTACTATAAACACACACAGACAGAGCCCAGTGCTACATCCAATGTACAGATGTACTATAAACACACACAGACAGAGCCCAGTGCTACATCCAATGTACAGATGTACTATAAACACACACACACAGAGCCCAGTGCTACATCCAATGTACAGATGTACTATAAACACACACACAGCAGAGCCCAGTGCTACATCCAATGTACAGATGTACTATAACACACACAGACAGAGCCCAGTGCTACATCCAATGTACAGATGTACTATAAACACACACACACAGAGCCCAGTGCTACATCCAATGTACAGATGTACTATAAACACACACACACAGAGCCCAGTGCTACATCCAATGTACAGATGTACTATAAACACACACAGACAGAGCCAGTGCTACATCCAATGTACAGATTGTACTATAAACACACACAGACAGAGCCCAGTGCTACATCCAATGTACAGATGTACTATAAACACACACAGACAGAGCCCAGTGCTACATCCAATGTACAGATGTACTATAAACACACACAGACAGAGCCCAGTGCTACATCCAATGTACAGATGTACTATAAACACACACAGACAGAGCCCAGTGCTACATCCAATGTACAGATGTACTATAACACACACACAGAGCCCAGTGCTACATCCAATGTACAGATGTACTATAAACACACACACACAGAGCCCAGTGCTACATCCAATGTACAGATGTACTATAAACACACACAGACAGAGCCCAGTGCTACATCCAATGTACAGATGTACTATAAACACACACAGACAGAGCCCAGTGCTACATCCAATGTACAGATGTACTATAAACACACACAGACAGAGCCCAGTTGCTGCATCCAATGTACAGATGTACTATAAACACACACACAGAGCCCAGTGCTACATCCAATGTACAGATGTACTATAACACACAGACAGAGCCCAGTGCTACATCCAATGTACAGATGTACTATAAACACACACAGACAGAGCCCAGTGCTACATCCAATGTACAGATGTACTATAACACACACACACAGAGCCCAGTGCTACATCCAATGTACAGATGTACTATAAACACACACACAGAGCCCAGTGCTACATCCAATGTACAGATGTACTATAACACACACAGACAGAGCCCAGTGCTACATCCAATGTACAGATGTACTATAAACACACACAGACAGAGCCCAGTGCTACATCCAATGTACAGATGTACTATAAACACACACAGACAGAGCCCAGTGCTACATCCAATGTACAGATGTACTATAAACACAGACAGACAGAGCCCAGTGCTACATCCAATGTACAGATGTACTATAAACACACACAGACAGAGCCCAGTGCTACATCCAATGTACAGATGTACTATAAACACACACAGACAGAGCCCAGTGCTACATCCAATGTACAGATGTACTATAAACACACACACACAGAGCCCAGTGCTACATCCAATGTACAGATGTACTATAAACACACACAGACAGAGCCCAGTGCTGCATCCAATGTACAGATGTACTATAAACACACACAGACAGAGCCCAGTGCTACATCCAATGTACAGATGTACTATAAACACACACACACAGAGCCCAGTGCTACATCCAATGTACAGATGTACTATACACACACACACAGACAGAGCCCAGTGCTACATCCAATGTACAGATGTACTATAAACACACACAGACAGAGCCAGTGCTACATCAATGTACAGATGTACTATAAAACACACAGACACATAGCCCAGTGCTACATCCAATGTACAGATGTACTATAAACACACACAGACAGAGCCCAGTGCTGCATCCAATGTACAGATGTACTATAAACACACACACACAGAGCCCAGTGCTACATCCAATGTACAGATGTACTATACACACACAGACAGAGCCCAGTGCTGCATCCAATGTACAGATGTACTATAACACACAGACAGAGCCCAGTGCTACATCCAATGTACAGATGTACTATAAACACACACACACAGAGCCCAGTGCTACATCCAATGTACAGATGTACTATAAACACACACACAGACAGAGCCCAGTGCTACATCCAATGTACAGATGTACTATAAACCACACACAGACAGAGCCCAGTGCTGCATCCAATGTACAGATGTACTATAAACACACACACACAGAGCCCAGTGCTACATCCAATGTACAGATGTACTATAAACACACACACACAGAGCCCAGTGCTACATCCAATGTACAGATGTACTATAAACACAGACAGACAGAGCCCAGTGCTACATCCAATGTACAGATGTACTATAAACACACACACACAGAGCCCAGTGCTACATCCAATGTACAGATGTACTATAAACACACACACACACAGAGCCCAGTGCTACATCCAATGTACAGATGTACTATAAACACACACAGACAGAGCCCAGTGCTACATCCAATGTACAGATGTACTATACACACACAGACAGAGCCCAGTGCTACATCCAATGTACAGATGTACTATAAACACACACAGACAGAGCCCAGTGCTACATCCAATGTACAGATGTACTATAAACACACACACACAGAGCCCAGTGCTGCATCCAATGTACAGATGTACTATAAACACACACACACAGAGCCCAGTGCTACATCCAATGTACAGATGTACTATACACACACACAGAGCCCAGTGCTACATCCAATGTACAGATGTACTATAAACACACACACACAGAGCCCAGTGCTGCATCCAATGTACAGATGTACTATACATACACAGACAGAGCCCAGTGCTACATCCAATGTACAGATGTACTATAAACACACACAGACAGAGCCCAGTGCTACATCCAATGTACAGATGTACTATATACACACACACACAGAGCCCAGTGCTACATCCAATGTACAGATGTACTATAAACACACACACAGAGCCCAGTGCTACATCCAATGTACAGATGTACTATAAACACAGACACAGACAGAGCCAGTGCTACATCCAATGTACAGATGTACTATAAAACACACACAGACACATAGCCCAGTGCTACATCCAATGTACAGATGTACTATAAACACACACAGACAGAGCCCAGTGCTACATCCAATGTACAGATGTACTATAAACACAGACAGACAGAGCCCAGTGCTACATCCAATGTACAGATGTACTATAAACACACACAGACAGAGCCCAGTGCTACATCCAATGTACAGATGTACTATAAACACACACAGACAGAGCCAGTGCTACATCCAATGTACAGATGTACTATAAACACACACACACAGAGCCCAGTGCTACATCCAATGTACAGATGTACTATAAACACACACAGACAGAGCCCAGTGCTGCATCCAATGTACAGATGTACTATAAACACACACAGACAGAGCCCAGTGCTACATCCAATGTACAGATGTACTATAACACACACACACAGAGCCCAGTGCTACATCCAATGTACAGATGTACTATACACACACACACAGACAGAGCCCAGTGCTACATCCAATGTACAGATGTACTATAAACACACACAGACAGAGCCCAGTGCTACATCCAATGTACAGATGTACTATAAACACACACAGACACATAGCCCAGTGCTACATCCAATGTACAGATGTACTATAAACACACACAGACAGAGCCCAGTGCTGCATCCAATGTACAGATGTACTATAAACACACACACACAGAGCCCAGTGCTACATCCAATGTACAGATGTACTATACACACACAGACAGAGCCCAGTGCTGCATCCAATGTACAGATGTACTATAAACACCAGACAGAGCCCAGTGCTACATCCAATGTACAGATGTACTATAAACACACACACACAGAGCCCAGTGCTACATCCAATGTACAGATGTACTATAAACACACACACAGACAGAGCCCAGTGCTACATCCAATGTACAGATGTACTATAAACACACACAGACAGAGCCCAGTGCTGCATCCAATGTACAGATGTACTATAAACACACACACAGAGCCCAGTGCTACATCCAATGTACAGATGTACTATAAACACACACACACAGAGCCCAGTGCTACATCCAATGTACAGATGTACTATAAACACAGACAGACAGAGCCCAGTGCTACATCCAATGTACAGATGTACTATAAACACACACACACAGAGCCCAGTGCTACATCCAATGTACAGATGTACTATAAACACACACACACACAGAGGCCCAGTGCTACATCCAATGTACAGATGTACTATAAACACACACAGACAGAGCCCAGTGCTACATCCAATGTACAGATGTACTATACACACACACAGACAGAGCCCAGTGCTACATCCAATGTACAGATGTACTATAAACACACACAGACAGAGCCCAGTGCTACATCCAATGTACAGATGTACTATAAACACACACACACAGAGCCCAGTGCTGCATCCAATGTACAGATGTACTATAAACACACACACACAGAGCCCAGTGCTACATCCAATGTACAGATGTACTATACACACACACAGAGCCCAGTGCTACATCCAATGTACAGATGTACTATAAACACACACACACAGAGCCCAGTGCTGCATCCAATGTACAGATGTACTATACATACACAGACAGAGCCCAGTGCTACATCCAATGTACAGATGTACTATAAACACACACAGACAGAGCCCAGTGCTACATCCAATGTACAGATGTACTATAAACACACACAGCACAGAGCCCAGTGCTACATCCAATGTACAGATGTACTATAAACACACACACACAGAGCCCAGTGCTACATCCAATGTACAGATGTACTATAAACACAGACAGAGCCCAGTGCTACATCCAATGTACAGATGTACTATAAACACACACAGACAGAGCCCAGTGCTACATCCAATGTACAGATGTACTATATACACACACACACAGAGCCCAGTGCTACATCCAATGTACAGATGTACTATAAACACACACACAGAGCCCAGTGCTACATCCAATGTACAGATGTACTATAAACACAGACACAGACAGAGCCCAGTGCTACATCCAATGTACAGATGTACTATAAACACACACAGACACATAGCCCAGTGCTACATCCAATGTACAGATGTACTATAAACACACACAGACAGAGCCCAGTGCTACATCCAATGTACAGATGTACTATAAACACACGACAGACAGAGCCCAGTGCTACATCCAATGTACAGATGTACTATAAACACACACAGACAGAGCCCAGTGCTACATCCAATGTACAGATGTACTATAAACACACACAGACAGAGCCCAGTGCTACATCCAATGTACAGATGTACTATAAACACACACAGACAGAGCCAGTGCTGCATCCAATGTACAGATGTACTATAACACTGCACACAGAGCCCAGTGCTACATCCAATGTACAGATGTACTATAAACACACACAGACAGAGCCCAGTGCTACATCCAATGTACAGATGTACTATAAACACAGACACACAGAGCCCAGTGCTACATCCAATGTACAGATGTACTATAAACACACACACACAGAGCCCAGTGCTGCATCCAATGTACAGATGTACTATAAACACACACAGACAGAGCCCAGTGCTACATCCAATGTACAGATGTACTATAAACACACACAGACAGAGCCCAGTGCTACATCCAATGTACAGATGTACTATAAACACACACAGACAGAGCCCAGTGCTGCATCCAATGTACAGATGTACTATAAACACACACACAGAGCCCAGTGCTACATCCAATGTACAGATGTACTATAAACACACACAGACAGAGCCCAGTGCTACATCCAATGTACAGATGTACTATAAACACACACACACAGAGCCCAGTGCTACATCCAATGTACAGATGTACTATAAACACACACACACAGAGCCCAGTGCTACATCCAATGTACAGATGTACTATAAACACACACACACAGAGCCCAGTGCTACATCCAATGTACAGATGTACTATAAACACACACACACAGAGCCCAGTGCTACATCCAATGTACAGATGTACTATAAACCACACACAGAGCCCAGTGCTACATCCAATGTACAGATGTACTATAAACACACACAGACAGAGCCCAGTGCTACATCCAATGTACAGATGTACTATAAACACACACAGACAGAGCCCAGTGCTACATCCAATGTACAGATGTACTATAAACACAGACACACAGAGCCCAGTGCTACATCCAATGTACAGATGTACTATACACACACACAGACAGAGCCCAGTGCTGCATCCAATGTACAGATGTACTATACATACACACAGACAGAGCCCAGTGCTACATCCAATGTACAGATGTACTATAAACACACACAGACAGAGCCCAGTGCTACATCCAATGTACAGATGTACTATAAACACACACAGACAGAGCCCAGTGCTACATCCAATGTACAGATGTACTATAAACACACACAGACAGAGCCCAGTGCTACATCCAATGTACAGATGTACTATAAACACACACAGACAGAGCCCAGTGCTACATCCAATGTACAGATGTACTATAAACACACACAGACAGAGCCCAGTGCTACATCCAATGTACAGATGTACTATAAACACACACACAAACAGAGCCCAGTGCTACATCCAATGTACAGATGTACTATAAACACACACACAGACAGAGCCCAGTGCTGCATCCAATGTACAGATGTACTATAAACACACACACAGACAGAGCCCAGTGCTGCATCCAATGTACAGATGTACTATAAACACACACAGACAGAGCCCAGTGCTACATCCAATGTACAGATGTACTATAAACACACACAGACAGAGCCCAGTGCTACATCCAATGTACAGATGTACTATACACACACAGACAGAGCCCAGTGCTACATCCAATGTACAGATGTACTATAAACACAGACAGAGCCCAGTGCTACATCCAATGTACAGATGTACTATAAACACAGACAGAGCCCAGTGCTACATCCAATGTACAGATGTACTATAAACACACACACACAGAGCCCAGTGCTACATCCAATGTACAGATGTACTATAAACACAGACAGAGCCCAGTGCTACATCCAATGTACAGATGTACTATAAACACACACAGACAGAGCCCAGTGCTACATCCAATGTACAGATGTACTATAAACACACACAGACAGAGCCCAGTGCTACATCCAATGTACAGATGTACTATACACACACAGACAGAGCCCAGTGCTACATCCAATGTACAGATGTACTATAAACACACACACACAGAGCCCAGTGCTACATCCAATGTACAGATGTACTATAAACACACACAGACAGAGCCCAGTGCTACATCCAATGTACAGATGTACTATAACACACACACAGACAGAGCCCAGTGCTACATCCAATGTACAGATGTACTATACATACACACAGACAGAGCCCAGTGCTGCATCCAATGTACAGATGTACTATAAACACACACAGACAGAGCCCAGTGCTGCATCCAATGTACAGATGTACTATAAACACACACACACACAGAGCCCAGTGCTACATCCAATGTACAGATGTACTATACATACACACAGACAGAGCCCAGTGCTGCATCCAATGTACAGATGTACTATAAACACACACACAGACAGAGCCCAGTGCTGCATCCAATGTACAGATGTACTATAAACACACACACACAGAGCCCAGTGCTACATCCAATGTACAGATGTACTATAAACACACACACGACAGAGCCCAGTGCTACATCCAATGTACAGATGTACTATAAACACACACAGACAGAGCCCAGTGCTACATCCAATGTACAGATGTACTATAAACACACACACACAGAGCCCAGTGCTGCATCCAATGTACAGATGTACTATAAACACACACAGACAGAGCCCAGTGCTGCATCCAATGTACAGATGTACTATAAACACACACACACAGAGCCCAGTGCTACATCCAATGTACAGATGTACTATACACACACACAGACAGAGCCCAGTGCTACATCCAATGTACAGATGTACTATAAACACACACACAGACAGAGCCCAGTGCTGCATCCAATGTACAGATGTACTATAAACACACACACAGACAGAGCCCAGTGCTACATCCAATGTACAGATGTACTATAAACACACACACACAGAGCCCAGTGCTACATCCAATGTACAGATGTACTATAAACACACACAGACAGAGCCCAGTGCTACATCCAATGTACAGATGTACTATAAACACACACAGACAGAGCCCAGTGCTACATCCAATGTACAGATGTACTATAAACACACACACAGACAGAGCCCAGTGCTGCATCCAATGTACAGATGTACTATAAACACACACACACAGAGCCCAGTGCTACATCCAATGTACAGATGTACTATAAACACACACACAGACAGAGCCCAGTGCTACATCCAATGTACAGATGTACTATAAACACACACAGACAGAGCCCAGTGCTGCATCCAATGTACAGATGTACTATAAACACACACAGACAGAGCCCAGTGCTACATCCAATGTACAGATGTACTATAAACACACCAGACAGAGCCCAGTGCTACATCCAATGTACAGATGTACTATAAACACACACAGACAGAGCCCAGTGCTACATCCAATGTACAGATGTACTATAAACACACACACAGACAGAGCCCAGTGCTACATCCAATGTACAGATGTACTATAAACACACACAGACAGAGCCCAGTGCTACATCCAATGTACAGATGTACTATAAACACACACAGACAGAGCCCAGTGCTACATCCAATGTACAGATGTACTATAAACACAGACAGACAGAGCCCAGTGCTGCATCCAATGTACAGATGTACTATAACACACACACACAGACAGAGCCCAGTGCTACATCCAATGTACAGATGTACTATAAACACACACAGACAGAGCCCAGTGCTACATCCAATGTACAGATGTACTATAAACACACACAGACAGAGCCCAGTGCTACATCCAATGTACAGATGTACTATAAACACAGACAGAGCCCAGTGCTACATCCAATGTACAGATGTACTATAAACACACACAGACAGAGCCCAGTGCTACATCAATGTACAGATGTACTATAAACACAGACAGAGCCCAGTGCTATATCCAATGTACAGATGTACTATAAACACACACAGACAGAGCCCAGTGCTACATCCAATGTACAGATGTACTATACACACACACACACAGAGCCCAGTGCTACATCCAATGTACAGATGTACTATAAAACACAGACAGAGCCCAGTGCTACATCCAATGTACAGATGTACTATAAACACACACACAGACAGAGCCCAGTGCTACATCCAATGTACAGATGTACTATAAACACACACAGACAGAGCCCAGTGCTACATCCAATGTACAGATGTACTATAAACACAGACAGAGCCCAGTGCTACATCCAATGTACAGATGTACTATAAACACACACAGACAGAGCCCAGTGCTACATCCAATGTACAGATGTACTATACACACACAGACAGAGCCCAGTGCTACATCCAATGTACAGATGTACTATAAACACACACACACAGAGCCCAGTGCTACATCCAATGTACAGATGTACTATAAACACACACAGACAGAGCCCAGTGCTACATCCAATGTACAGATGTACTATAAACACACACACAGACAGAGCCCAGTGCTACATCCAATGTACAGATGTACTATACATACACACAGACAGAGCCCAGTGCTGCATCCAATGTACAGATGTACTATAAACACACAGACAGACAGAGCCCAGTGCTGCATCCAATGTACAGATGTACTATAAACACACACACACACAGAGCCCAGTGCTACATCCAATGTACAGATGTACTATAAACACACACACACAGAGCCCAGTGCTACATCCAATGTACAGATGTACTATAAACACACACAGACAGAGCCCAGTGCTACATCCAATGTACAGATGTACTATAAACACACACACAGACAGAGCCCAGTGCTACATCCAATGTACAGATGTACTATACATACACACAGACAGAGCCCAGTGCTGCATCCAATGTACAGATGTACTATAAACACACACACAGACAGAGCCCAGTGCTGCATCCAATGTACAGATGTACTATAAACACACACACACACAGAGCCCAGTGCTACATCCAATGTACAGATGTACTATAAACACACACACACAGAGCCCAGTGCTACATCCAATGTACAGATGTACTATAAACACACACAGACAGAGCCCAGTGCTACATCCAATGTACAGATGTACTATAAACACACACAGACAGAGCCCAGTGCTACATCCAATGTACAGATGTACTATAAACACACACAGACAGAGCCCAGTGCTACATCCAATGTACAGATGTACTATAAACACACACAGACAGAGCCCAGTGCTACATCCAATGTACAGATGTACTATAAACACACACACAGACAGAGCCCAGTGCTACATCCAATGTACAGATGTACTATAAACACACACAGACAGAGCCCAGTGCTACATCCAATGTACAGATGTACTATAAACACACACACACACAGAGCCCAGTGCTACATCCAATGTACAGATGTACTATAAACACACACACAGACAGAGCCCAGTGCTACATCCAATGTACAGATGTACTATAAACACAGACAGACAGAGCCCAGTGCTGCATCCAATGTACAGATGTACTATAAACACACACACACAGACAGAGCCCAGTGCTACATCCAATGTACAGATGTACTATAAACACACACAGACAGAGCCCAGTGCTACATCCAATGTACAGATGTACTATAAACACACACAGACAGAGCCCAGTGCTACATCCAATGTACAGATGTACTATAAACACAGACAGAGCCCAGTGCTACATCCAATGTACAGATGTACTATAAACACACACAGACAGAGCCCAGTGCTACATCCAATGTACAGATGTACTATAAACACAGACAGAGCCCAGTGCTACATCCAATGTACAGATGTACTATAAACACAGACAGAGCCCAGTGCTACATCCAATGTACAGATGTACTATAAACACACACACACAGAGCCCAGTGCTACATCCAATGTACAGATGTACTATAAACACACACAGACAGAGCCCAGTGCTACATCCAATGTACAGATGTACTATAAACACACACACAGAGCCCAGTGCTACATCGAATGTACAGATGTACTATAAACACACACAGAGAGCCCAGTGCTACATCCAATGTACAGATGTACTATAAACACAGACAGAGCCCAGTGCTACATCCAATGTACAGATGTACTATAAACACACACACACAGAGCCCAGTGCTACATCCAATGTACAGATGTACTATAAACACACACAGAGAGCCCAGTGCTACATCCAATGTACAGATGTACTGTACTATAAACACACACAGAGCCCAGTGCTACATCCAATGTACAGATGTACTATACACACACACAGACACAGCCCAGTGCTACATCCAATGTACAGATGTACTATAAACACACACACACAGAGCCCAGTGCTACATCCAATGTACAGATGTACTATAAACACACACAGACAGAGCCCAGTGCTACATCCAATGTACAGATGTACTATAAACACAGACACAGACAGAGCCCAGTGCTACATCCAATGTACAGATGTACTATAAACACACACACAGAGCCCAGTGCTACATCCAATGTACAGATGTACTATAAACACACACACAGAGCCCAGTGCTACATCCAATGTACAGATGTACTATAAACACACACAGACAGAGCCCAGTGCTACATCCAATGTACAGATGTACTATAAACACACACACACAGAGCCCAGTGCTACATCCAATGTACAGATGTACTATAAACACACACAGACAGAGCCCAGTGCTGCATCCAATGTACAGATGTACTATACATGCACACAGAGCCCAGTGCTACATCCAATGTACAGATGTACTATAAACACACACAGACAGAGCCCAGTGCTACATCCAATGTACAGATGTACTATAAACACACACAGACAGACAGAGCCCAGTGCTACATCCAATGTACAGATGTACTATAAACACACACAGACAGAGCCCAGTGCTACATCCAATGTACAGATGTACTATAAACACACACACACAGAGCCCAGTGCTGCATCCAATGTACAGATGTACTATAAACACACACAGACAGAGCCCAGTGCTACATCCAATGTACAGATGTACTATAAACACACACAGACAGAGCCCAGTGCTGCATCCAATGTACAGATGTACTATAAACACACACAGACAGAGCCCAGTGCTACATCCAATGTACAGATGTACTATAAACACACACAGAGCCCAGTGCTACATCCAATGTACAGATGTACTATAAACACACACACACAGAGCCCAGTGCTACATCCAATGTACAGATGTACTATAAACACACACAGACAGAGCCCAGTGCTGCATCCAATGTACAGATGTACTATAAACACACACACAGACAGAGCCCAGTGCTGCATCCAATGTACAGATGTACTATAAACACACACACACACAGAGCCCAGTGCTACATCCAATGTACAGATGTACTATAAACACACAGACAGAGCCCAGTGCTACATCCAATGTACAGATGTACTATACACACACACAGACAGAGCCCAGTGCTACATCCAATGTACAGATGTACTATAAACACAGACACAGACAGAGCCCAGTGCTACATCCAATGTACAGATGTACTATAAACACACACAGACAGAGCCCAGTGCTACATCCAATGTACAGATGTACTATAAACACACACAGACAGAGCCCAGTGCTACATCCAATGTACAGATGTACTATAAACACACAGACAGAGCCCAGTGCTACATCCAATGTACAGATGTACTATAAACACACAGACAGAGCCCAGTGCTACATCCAATGTACAGATGTACTATAAACACACACACACAGAGCCCAGTGCTACATCCAATGTACAGATGTACTATAAACACACACAGACAGAGCCCAGTGCTACATCCAATGTACAGATGTACTATAAACACACACAGAGCCCAGTGCTACATCCAATGTACAGATGTACTATACATACACACACAGAGCCCAGTGCTACATCCAATGTACAGATGTACTATAAACACACACACACAGAGCCCAGTGCTACATCCAATGTACAGATGTACTATAAACACACACAGACAGAGCCCAGTGCTACATCCAATGTACAGATGTACTATAAACACACACAGACAGAGCCCAGTGCTGCATCCAATGTACAGATGTACTATAAACACACAGACAGAGCCCAGTGCTACATCCAATGTACAGATGTACTATAAACACACACAGACAGAGCCCAGTGCTACATCCAATGTACAGATGTACTATAAACACACAGACAGAGCCCAGTGCTACATCCAATGTACAGATGTACTATAAACACACACAGACAGAGCCCAGTGCTACATCCAATGTACAGATGTACTATAAACACACACAGACAGAGCCCAGTGCTGCATCCAATGTACAGATGTACTATAAACACACAGACAGAGCCCAGTGCTACATCCAATGTACAGATGTACTATAAACACACACAGACAGAGCCCAGTGCTGCATCCAATGTACAGATGTACTATAAACACACAGACAGAGCCCAGTGCTGCATCCAATGTACAGATGTACTATAAACACAGACAGAGCCCAGTGCTACATCCAATGTACAGATGTACTATAAACACACACACACAGAGCCCAGTGCTACATCCAATGTACAGATGTACTATAAACACACACAGACAGAGCCCAGTGCTACATCCAATGTACAGATGTACTATAAACACACAGACAGAGCCCAGTGCTACATCCAATGTACAGATGTACTATAAACACACACACAGACAGAGCCCAGTGCTACATCCAATGTACAGATGTACTATAAACACACACACACAGAGCCCAGTGCTACATCCAATGTACAGATGTACTATAAACACACACACACAGAGCCCAGTGCTACATCCAATGTACAGATGTACTATAAACACACAGACAGAGCCCAGTGCTACATCCAATGTACAGATGTACTATAAACACACACAGACAGAGCCCAGTGCTACATCCAATGTACAGATGTACTATAAACACACACACAGACAGAGCCCAGTGCTACATCCAATGTACAGATGTACTATACACAAACACACAGACAGAGCCCAGTGCTACATCCAATGTACAGATGTACTATAAACACAGACACAGACAGAGCCCAGTGCTACATCCAATGTACAGATGTACTATACACAAACACACAGACAGAGCCCAGTGCTACATCCAATGTACAGATGTACTATAAACACACACAGACAGAGCCCAGTGCTACATCCAATGTACAGATGTACTATACACAAACACACAGACAGAGCCCAGTGCTACATCCAATGTACAGATGTACTATAAACACACACACACAGAGCCCAGTGCTACATCCAATGTACAGATGTACTATAAACACACACACACAGAGCCCAGTGCTACATCCAATGTACAGATGTACTATAAACACACACACACAGAGCCCAGTGCTACATCCAATGTACTATAAACACACACAGACAGAGCCCAGTGCTGCATCCAATGTACAGATGTACTATAAACACACACAGACAGAGCCCAGTGCTGCATCCAATGTACAGATGTACTATAAACACACACAGACAGAGCCCAGTGCTGCATCCAATGTACAGATGTACTATAAACACACACACAGACAGAGCCCAGTGCTACATCCAATGTACAGATGTACTATAAACACACACAGACAGAGCCCAGTGCTACATCCAATGTACAGATGTACTATAAACACACACAGACAGAGCCCAGTGCTACATCCAATGTACAGATGTACTATAAACACACACACACAGAGCCCAGTGCTACATCCAATGTACAGATGTACTATAAACACACACACACAGAGCCCAGTGCTACATCCAATGTATAGATGTACTATAAACACACACAGACAGAGCCCAGTGCTACATCCAATGTACAGATGTACTATAAACACACACAGACAGAGCCCAGTGCTACATCCAATGTACAGATGTACTATAAACACACACAGACAGAGCCCAGTGCTACATCCAATGTACAGATGTACTATACACACACAGACAGAGCCCAGTGCTACATCCAATGTACAGATGTACTATAAACACAGACAGACAGAGCCCAGTGCTACATCCAATGTACAGATGTACTATAAACACACACACACAGAGCCCAGTGCTGCATCCAATGTACAGATGTACTATAAACACACACACACAGAGCCCAGTGCTACATCCAATGTACAGATGTACTATAAACACACACAGACAGAGCCCAGTGCTGCATCCAATGTACAGATGTACTATAAACACACACAGACAGAGCCCAGTGCTACATCCAATGTACAGATGTACTATAAACACACACACAGACAGAGCCCAGTGCTACATCCAATGTACAGATGTACTATAAACACACACAGACAGAGCCCAGTGCTACATCCAATGTACAGATGTACTATAAACACACACAGACAGAGCCCAGTGCTACATCCAATGTACAGATGTACTATAAACACAGACAGACAGAGCCCAGTGCTGCATCCAATGTACAGATGTACTATAAACACACACACACAGACAGAGCCCAGTGCTACATCCAATGTACAGATGTACTATAAACACACACAGACAGAGCCCAGTGCTACATCCAATGTACAGATGTACTATAAACACACACAGACAGAGCCCAGTGCTACATCCAATGTACAGATGTACTATAAACACAGACAGAGCCCAGTGCTACATCCAATGTACAGATGTACTATAAACACACACAGACAGAGCCCAGTGCTACATCCAATGTACAGATGTACTATAAACACAGACAGAGCCCAGTGCTACATCCAATGTACAGATGTACTATAAACACACACAGACAGAGCCCAGTGCTACATCCAATGTACAGATGTACTATACACACACACACACAGAGCCCAGTGCTACATCCAATGTACAGATGTACTATAAACACAGACAGAGCCCAGTGCTACATCCAATGTACAGATGTACTATAAACACACACACAGACAGAGCCCAGTGCTGCATCCAATGTACAGATGTACTATAAACACACACAGACAGAGCCCAGTGCTACATCCAATGTACAGATGTACTATAAACACAGACAGAGCCCAGTGCTACATCCAATGTACAGATGTACTATAAACACACACAGACAGAGCCCAGTGCTACATCCAATGTACAGATGTACTATACACACACAGACAGAGCCCAGTGCTACATCCAATGTACAGATGTACTATAAACACACACACACAGAGCCCAGTGCTACATCCAATGTACAGATGTACTATAAACACACACAGACAGAGCCCAGTGCTACATCCAATGTACAGATGTACTATAAACACACACACAGACAGAGCCCAGTGCTACATCCAATGTACAGATGTACTATACATACACACAGACAGAGCCCAGTGCTGCATCCAATGTACAGATGTACTATAAACACACAGACAGACAGAGCCCAGTGCTGCATCCAATGTACAGATGTACTATAAACACACACACACACAGAGCCCAGTGCTACATCCAATGTACAGATGTACTATAAACACACACACACAGAGCCCAGTGCTACATCCAATGTACAGATGTACTATAAACACACACAGACAGAGCCCAGTGCTACATCCAATGTACAGATGTACTATAAACACACACAGACAGAGCCCAGTGCTACATCCAATGTACAGATGTACTATAAACACACACAGACAGAGCCCAGTGCTACATCCAATGTACAGATGTACTATAAACACACACAGACAGAGCCCAGTGCTACATCCAATGTACAGATGTACTATACATACACACAGACAGAGCCCAGTGCTGCATCCAATGTACAGATGTACTATAAACACACACACAGACAGAGCCCAGTGCTGCATCCAATGTACAGATGTACTATAAACACACACACACACAGAGCCCAGTGCTACATCCAATGTACAGATGTACTATAAACACACACACACAGAGCCCAGTGCTACATCCAATGTACAGATGTACTATAAACACACACAGACAGAGCCCAGTGCTACATCCAATGTACAGATGTACTATAAACACACACAGACAGAGCCCAGTGCTACATCCAATGTACAGATGTACTATAAACACACACAGACAGAGCCCAGTGCTACATCCAATGTACAGATGTACTATAAACACACACAGACAGAGCCCAGTGCTACATCCAATGTACAGATGTACTATAAACACACACACAGACAGAGCCCAGTGCTACATCCAATGTACAGATGTACTATAAACACACACAGACAGAGCCCAGTGCTACATCCAATGTACAGATGTACTATAAACACACACACACACAGAGCCCAGTGCTACATCCAATGTACAGATGTACTATAAACACACACACAGACAGAGCCCAGTGCTACATCCAATGTACAGATGTACTATAAACACAGACAGACAGAGCCCAGTGCTGCATCCAATGTACAGATGTACTATAAACACACACACACAGACAGAGCCCAGTGCTACATCCAATGTACAGATGTACTATAAACACACACAGACAGAGCCCAGTGCTACATCCAATGTACAGATGTACTATAAACACACACAGACAGAGCCCAGTGCTACATCCAATGTACAGATGTACTATAAACACAGACAGAGCCCAGTGCTACATCCAATGTACAGATGTACTATAAACACACACAGACAGAGCCCAGTGCTACATCCAATGTACAGATGTACTATAAACACAGACAGAGCCCAGTGCTACATCCAATGTACAGATGTACTATAAACACAGACAGAGCCCAGTGCTACATCCAATGTACAGATGTACTATAAACACACACACACAGAGCCCAGTGCTACATCCAATGTACAGATGTACTATAAACACACACAGACAGAGCCCAGTGCTACATCCAATGTACAGATGTACTATAAACACACACACAGAGCCCAGTGCTACATCGAATGTACAGATGTACTATAAACACACACAGAGAGCCCAGTGCTACATCCAATGTACAGATGTACTATAAACACAGACAGAGCCCAGTGCTACATCCAATGTACAGATGTACTATAAACACACACACACAGAGCCCAGTGCTACATCCAATGTACAGATGTACTATAAACACACACAGAGAGCCCAGTGCTACATCCAATGTACAGATGTACTGTACTATAAACACACACAGAGCCCAGTGCTACATCCAATGTACAGATGTACTATACACACACACAGACACAGCCCAGTGCTACATCCAATGTACAGATGTACTATAAACACACACACACAGAGCCCAGTGCTACATCCAATGTACAGATGTACTATAAACACACACAGACAGAGCCCAGTGCTACATCCAATGTACAGATGTACTATAAACACAGACACAGACAGAGCCCAGTGCTACATCCAATGTACAGATGTACTATAAACACACACACAGAGCCCAGTGCTACATCCAATGTACAGATGTACTATAAACACACACACAGAGCCCAGTGCTACATCCAATGTACAGATGTACTATAAACACACACAGACAGAGCCCAGTGCTACATCCAATGTACAGATGTACTATAAACACACACACACAGAGCCCAGTGCTACATCCAATGTACAGATGTACTATAAACACACACAGACAGAGCCCAGTGCTGCATCCAATGTACAGATGTACTATACATGCACACAGAGCCCAGTGCTACATCCAATGTACAGATGTACTATAAACACACACAGACAGAGCCCAGTGCTACATCCAATGTACAGATGTACTATAAACACACACAGACAGAGCCCAGTGCTACATCCAATGTACAGATGTACTATAAACACACACACACAGAGCCCAGTGCTGCATCCAATGTACAGATGTACTATAAACACACACAGACAGAGCCCAGTGCTACATCCAATGTACAGATGTACTATAAACACACACAGACAGAGCCCAGTGCTGCATCCAATGTACAGATGTACTATAAACACACACAGACAGAGCCCAGTGCTACATCCAATGTACAGATGTACTATAAACACACACAGAGCCCAGTGCTACATCCAATGTACAGATGTACTATAAACACACACACACAGAGCCCAGTGCTACATCCAATGTACAGATGTACTATAAACACACACAGACAGAGCCCAGTGCTGCATCCAATGTACAGATGTACTATAAACACACACACAGACAGAGCCCAGTGCTGCATCCAATGTACAGATGTACTATAAACACACACACACACAGAGCCCAGTGCTACATCCAATGTACAGATGTACTATAAACACACAGACAGAGCCCAGTGCTACATCCAATGTACAGATGTACTATACACACACACAGACAGAGCCCAGTGCTACATCCAATGTACAGATGTACTATAAACACAGACACAGACAGAGCCCAGTGCTACATCCAATGTACAGATGTACTATAAACACACACAGACAGAGCCCAGTGCTACATCCAATGTACAGATGTACTATAAACACACACAGACAGAGCCCAGTGCTACATCCAATGTACAGATGTACTATAAACACACAGACAGAGCCCAGTGCTACATCCAATGTACAGATGTACTATAAACACACAGACAGAGCCCAGTGCTACATCCAATGTACAGATGTACTATAAACACACACACACAGAGCCCAGTGCTACATCCAATGTACAGATGTACTATAAACACACACAGACAGAGCCCAGTGCTACATCCAATGTACAGATGTACTATAAACACACACAGAGCCCAGTGCTACATCCAATGTACAGATGTACTATACATACACACACAGAGCCCAGTGCTACATCCAATGTACAGATGTACTATAAACACACACACACAGAGCCCAGTGCTACATCCAATGTACAGATGTACTATAAACACACACAGACAGAGCCCAGTGCTACATCCAATGTACAGATGTACTATAAACACACACAGACAGAGCCCAGTGCTGCATCCAATGTACAGATGTACTATAAACACACAGACAGAGCCCAGTGCTACATCCAATGTACAGATGTACTATAAACACACACAGACAGAGCCCAGTGCTGCATCCAATGTACAGATGTACTATAAACACACAGACAGAGCCCAGTGCTACATCCAATGTACAGATGTACTATAAACACACACAGACAGAGCCCAGTGCTGCATCCAATGTACAGATGTACTATAAACACACAGACAGAGCCCAGTGCTGCATCCAATGTACAGATGTACTATAAACACAGACAGAGCCCAGTGCTACATCCAATGTACAGATGTACTATAAACACACACACACAGAGCCCAGTGCTACATCCAATGTACAGATGTACTATAAACACACACAGACAGAGCCCAGTGCTACATCCAATGTACAGATGTACTATAAACACACAGACAGAGCCCAGTGCTACATCCAATGTACAGATGTACTATAAACACACACACAGACAGAGCCCAGTGCTACATCCAATGTACAGATGTACTATAAACACACACACACAGAGCCCAGTGCTACATCCAATGTACAGATGTACTATAAACACACACACACAGAGCCCAGTGCTACATCCAATGTACAGATGTACTATAAACACACAGACAGAGCCCAGTGCTACATCCAATGTACAGATGTACTATAAACACACACAGACAGAGCCCAGTGCTACATCCAATGTACAGATGTACTATAAACACACACACAGACAGAGCCCAGTGCTACATCCAATGTACAGATGTACTATACACAAACACACAGACAGAGCCCAGTGCTACATCCAATGTACAGATGTACTATAAACACAGACACAGACAGAGCCCAGTGCTACATCCAATGTACAGATGTACTATACACAAACACACAGACAGAGCCCAGTGCTACATCCAATGTACAGATGTACTATAAACACACACAGACAGAGCCCAGTGCTACATCCAATGTACAGATGTACTATACACAAACACACAGACAGAGCCCAGTGCTACATCCAATGTACAGATGTACTATAAACACACACACAGAGCCCAGTGCTACATCCAATGTACAGATGTACTATAAACACACACACACAGAGCCCAGTGCTACATCCAATGTACAGATGTACTATAAACACACACACACAGAGCCCAGTGCTACATCCAATGTACTATAAACACACACAGACAGAGCCCAGTGCTGCATCCAATGTACAGATGTACTATAAACACACACAGACAGAGCCCAGTGCTGCATCCAATGTACAGATGTACTATAAACACACACAGACAGAGCCCAGTGCTGCATCCAATGTACAGATGTACTATAAACACACACACAGACAGAGCCCAGTGCTACATCCAATGTACAGATGTACTATAAACACACACAGACAGAGCCCAGTGCTACATCCAATGTACAGATGTACTATAAACACACACAGACAGAGCCCAGTGCTACATCCAATGTACAGATGTACTATAAACACACACACACAGAGCCCAGTGCTACATCCAATGTACAGATGTACTATAAACACACACACACAGAGCCCAGTGCTACATCCAATGTATAGATGTACTATAAACACACACAGACAGAGCCCAGTGCTACATCCAATGTACAGATGTACTATAAACACACACAGACAGAGCCCAGTGCTACATCCAATGTACAGATGTACTATAAACACACACAGACAGAGCCCAGTGCTACATCCAATGTACAGATGTACTATACACACACAGACAGAGCCCAGTGCTACATCCAATGTACAGATGTACTATAAACACAGACAGACAGAGCCCAGTGCTACATCCAATGTACAGATGTACTATAAACACACACACACAGAGCCCAGTGCTGCATCCAATGTACAGATGTACTATAAACACACACACACAGAGCCCAGTGCTGCATCCAATGTACAGATGTACTATAAACACAGACACACAGAGCCCAGTGCTGCATCCAATGTACAGATGTACTATAAACACACACACACAGAGCCCAGTGCTACATCCAATGTACAGATGTACTATAAACACACACAGACAGAGCCCAGTGCTGCATCCAATGTACAGATGTACTATAAACACACACAGACAGAGCCCAGTGCTACATCCAATGTACAGATGTACTATAAACACACACACACAGAGCCCAGTGCTGCATCCAATGTACAGATGTACTATAAACACACACACACAGAGCCCAGTGCTGCATCCAATGTACAGATGTACTATAAACACAGACACACAGAGCCCAGTGCTGCATCCAATGTACAGATGTACTATAAACACACACACACAGACAGAGCCCAGTGCTGCATCCAATGTACAGATGTACTATAAACACACACAGACAGAGCCCAGTGCTACATCCAATGTACAGATGTACTATAAACACACACAGACAGAGCCCAGTGCTACATCCAATGTACAGATGTACTATAAACACACACAGACAGAGCCCAGTGCTACATCCAATGTACAGATGTACTATAAACACACACACACAGACAGAGCCCAGTGCTACATCCAATGTACAGATGTACTATAAACACACACACACAGAGCCCAGTGCTACATCCAATGTACAGATGTACTATAAACACACACAGACAGAGCCCAGTGCTACATCCAATGTACAGATGTACTATAAACACACAGACAGAGCCCAGTGCTGCATCCAATGTACAGATGTACTATAAACACACACACACACAGAGCCCAGTGCTGCATCCAATGTACAGATGTACTATAAACACACACAGACAGAGCCCAGTGCTACATCCAATGTACAGATGTACTATAAACACACACACACAGAGCCCAGTGCTACATCCAATGTACAGATGTACTATAAACACACACAGACAGAGCCCAGTGCTACATCCAATGTACAGATGTACTATAAACACACACAGACAGAGCCCAGTGCTGCATCCAATGTACAGATGTACTATACACACACACAGACACAGCCCAGTGCTACATCCAATGTACAGATGTACTATACATACACACACACACAGAGCCCAGTGCTACATCCAATGTACAGATGTACTATAAACACAGACACAGACAGAGCCCAGTGCTGCATCCAATGTACAGATGTACTATAAACACACACACAGACAGAGCCCAGTGCTACATCCAATGTACAGATGTACTATAAACACACACAGACAGAGCCCAGTGCTACATCCAATGTACAGATGTACTATAAACACACACAGACAGAGCCCAGTGCTACATCCAATGTACAGATGTACTATAAACACACACAGACAGAGCCCAGTGCTGCATCCAATGTACAGATGTACTATAAACACACACACAGACAGAGCCCAGTGCTACATCCAATGTACAGATGTACTATAAACACAGACACAGACAGAGCCCAGTGCTGCATCCAATGTACAGATGTACTATAAACACAGACACAGACAGAGCCCAGTGCTGCATCCAATGTACAGATGTACTATAAACACAGACACAGACAGAGCCCAGTGCTGCATCCAATGTACAGATGTACTATAAACACACACACAGACAGAGCCCAGTGCTACATCCAATGTACAGATGTACTATAAACACAGACACAGACAGAGCCCAGTGCTGCATCCAATGTACAGATGTACTATAAACACACACACAGACAGAGCCCAGTGCTACATCCAATGTACAGATGTACTATAAACACACACAGACAGAGCCCAGTGCTACATCCAATGTACAGATGTACTATAAACACACACAGACAGAGCCCAGTGCTACATCCAATGTACAGATGTACTATAAACACACACACAGACAGAGCCCAGTGCTACATCCAATGTACAGATGTACTATAAACACACACACAGACAGAGCCCAGTGCTGCATCCAATGTACAGATGTACTATAAACACACACACAGACAGAGCCCAGTGCTGCATCCAATGTACAGATGTACTATAAACACACACAGACAGAGCCCAGTGCTACATCCAATGTACAGATGTACTATAAACACACACAGACAGAGCCCAGTGCTACATCCAATGTACAGATGTACTATAAACACACACACACAGACAGAGCCCAGTGCTACATCCAATGTACAGATGTACTATAAACACACACACACAGAGCCCAGTGCTACATCCAATGTACAGATGTACTATAAACACACACACACAGAGCCCAGTGCTACATCCAATGTACAGATGTACTATAAACACACACAGACAGAGCCCAGTGCTGCATCCAATGTACAGATGTACTATAAACACACACACAGACAGAGCCCAGTGCTGCATCCAATGTACAGATGTACTATAAACACACACACACACAGAGCCCAGTGCTACATCCAATGTACAGATGTACTATAAACACACACACACAGAGCCCAGTGCTACATCCAATGTACAGATGTACTATAAACACACACAGACAGAGCCCAGTGCTGCATCCAATGTACAGATGTACTATAAACACACACACAGACAGAGCCCAGTGCTGCATCCAATGTACAGATGTACTATAAACACACACACACACAGAGCCCAGTGCTACATCCAATGTACAGATGTACTATAAACACACAGACAGAGCCCAGTGCTACATCCAATGTACAGATGTACTATAAACACACAGACAGAGCCCAGTGCTACATCCAATGTACAGATGTACTATAAACACAGACACAGACAGAGCCCAGTGCTACATCCAATGTACAGATGTACTATAAACACAGACAGAGCCCAGTGCTGCATCCAATGTACAGATGTACTATAAACACACACACACACAGAGCCCAGTGCTACATCCAATGTACAGATGTACTATAAACACAGACACAGACAGAGCCCAGTGCTACATCCAATGTACAGATGTACTATAAACACAGACAGAGCCCAGTGCTACATCCAATGTACAGATGTACTATAAACACACACAGACAGAGCCCAGTGCTACATCCAATGTACAGATGTACTATAAACACACACACACAGAGCCCAGTGCTACATCCAATGTACAGATGTACTATAAACACACACAGACAGAGCCCAGTGCTACATCCAATGTACAGATGTACTATAAACACAGACAGAGCCCAGTGCTACATCCAATGTACAGATGTACTATAAACACACACACACAGAGCCCAGTGCTGCATCCAATGTACAGATGTACTATAAACACACACACACACAGAGCCCAGTGCTACATCCAATGTACAGATGTACTATAAACACAGACAGAGCCCAGTGCTACATCCAATGTACAGATGTACTATAAACACACACACACACAGAGCCCAGTGCTACATCCAATGTACAGATGTACTATAAACACACAGACAGAGCCCAGTGCTACATCCAATGTACAGATGTACTATAAACACAGACACAGACAGAGCCCAGTGCTACATCCAATGTACAGATGTACTATAAACACACACACAGAGCCCAGTGCTACATCCAATGTACAGATGTACTATAAACACACACAGACAGAGCCCAGTGCTACATCCAATGTACAGATGTACTATAAACACACACAGACAGAGCCCAGTGCTACATCCAATGTACAGATGTACTATAAACACACACAGACAGAGCCCAGTGCTACATCCAATGTACAGATGTACTATAAACACACACAGACAGAGCCCAGTGCTGCATCCAATGTACAGATGTACTATAAACACACACAGACAGAGCCCAGTGCTGCATCCAATGTACAGATGTACTATAAACACACACACACAGAGCCCAGTGCTGCATCCAATGTACAGATGTACTATAAACACAGACACACAGAGCCCAGTGCTACATCCAATGTACAGATGTACTATAAACACACACAGACAGAGCCCAGTGCTGCATCCAATGTACAGATGTACTATAAACACACACAGACAGAGCCCAGTGCTACATCCAATGTACAGATGTACTATAAACACACAGACAGAGCCCAGTGCTGCATCCAATGTACAGATGTACTATACACACACAGACAGAGCCCAGTGCTACATCCAATGTACAGATGTACTATACACACACAGACAGAGCCCAGTGCTGCATCCAATGTACAGATGTACTATAAACACAGACAGACAGAGCCCAGTGCTGCATCCAATGTACAGATGTACTATAAACACACACAGACAGAGCCCAGTGCTGCATCCAATGTACAGATGTACTATAAACACACACAGACAGAGCCCAGTGCTGCATCCAATGTACAGATGTACTATAAACACACACAGACAGAGCCCAGTGCTGCATCCAATGTACAGATGTACTATAAACACACACAGACAGAGCCCAGTGCTACATCCAATGTACAGATGTACTATAAACACACAGACAGAGCCCAGTGCTACATCCAATGTACAGATGTACTATAAACACACACAGACAGAGCCCAGTGCTACATCCAATGTACAGATGTACTATAAACACACACAGACAGAGCCCAGTGCTACATCCAATGTACAGATGTACTATAAACACACACACAGACAGAGCCCAGTGCTACATCCAATGTACAGATGTACTATAAACAAACGCAAACAGACAGAGCCCAGTGCTACATCCAATGTACAGATGTACTATAAACACACACAGACAGAGCCCAGTGCTACATCCAATGTACAGATGTACTATAAACACACACAGACAGAGCCCAGTGCTGCATCCAATGTACAGATGTACTATAAACACACACACAGACAAAGCCCAGTGCTACATCCAATGTACAGATGTACTATAAACAAACGCAAACAGACAGAGCCCAGTGCTACATCCAATGTACAGATGTACTATAAACAAACGCAAACAGACAGAGCCCAGTGCTACATCCAATGTACAGATGTACTATAAACACACACAGACAGAGCCCAGTGCTGCATCCAATGTACAGATGTACTATAAACACACACACAGACAGAGCCCAGTGCTGCATCCAATGTACAGATGTACTATAAACACACACACACAGAGCCCAGTGCTACATCCAATGTACAGATGTACTATAAACACACACAGACAGAGCCCAGTGCTACATCCAATGTACAGATGTACTATAAACACACACAGACAGAGCCCAGTGCTGCATCCAATGTACAGATGTACTATAAACACACACACAGACAGAGCCCAGTGCTACATCCAATGTACAGATGTACTATACATACACACAGACAGAGCCCAGTGCTGCATCCAATGTACAGATGTACTATAAACACACACACACAGAGCCCAGTGCTACATCCAATGTACAGATGTACTATAAACACACACACAGACAGAGCCCAGTGCTGCATCCAATGTACAGATGTACTATAAACACACACACACAGAGCCCAGTGCTACATCCAATGTACAGATGTACTATAAACACACACACACAGACAGAGCCCAGTGCTACATCCAATGTACAGATGTACTATAAACACACACAGACAGAGCCCAGTGCTACATCCAATGTACAGATGTACTATAAACACACACAGACAGAGCCCAGTGCTACATCCAATGTACAGATGTACTATAAACACACACAGACAGAGCCCAGTGCTACATCCAATGTACAGATGCACTATACACACACAGACAGAGCCCAGTGCTACATCCAATGTACAGATGTACTATAAACACACACACACAGAGCCCAGTGCTACATCCAATGTACAGATGTACTATAAACACACACAGAGCCCAGTGCTACATCCAATGTACAGATGTACTATAAACACACACAGACAGAGCCCAGTGCTACATCCAATGTACAGATGTACTATAAACACAGACAGAGCCCAGTGCTACATCCAATGTACAGATGTACTATAAACACACACAGACAGAGCCCAGTGCTACATCCAATGTACAGATGTACTATAAACACACACAGACAGAGCCCAGTGCTACATCCAATGTACAGATGTACTATAAACACACACAGACAGAGCCCAGTGCTACATCCAATGTACAGATGTACTATAAACACACACACAGAGCCCAGTGCTACATCCAATGTACAGATGTACTATAAACACACACACAGACAGAGCCCAGTGCTACATCCAATGTACAGATGTACTATAAACACACACAGAGCCCAGTGCTACATCCAATGTACAGATGTACTATAAACACACACAGACAGAGCCCAGTGCTACATCCAATGTACAGATGTACTATAAACACACACACACAGAGCCCAGTGCTACATCCAATGTACAGATGTACTATAAACACACAGACAGAGCCCAGTGCTACATCCAATGTACAGATGTACTATAAACACACACAGACAGAGCCCAGTGCTGCATCCAATGTACAGATGTACTATAAACACACACAGACAGAGCCCAGTGCTGCATCCAATGTACAGATGTACTATAAACACACACACAGAGCCCAGTGCTGCATCCAATGTACAGATGTACTATAAACACACACAGACAGAGCCCAGTGCTGCATCCAATGTACAGATGTACTATAAACACACACAGACAGAGCCCAGTGCTACATCCAATGTACAGATGTACTATAAACACACACAGACAGAGCCCAGTGCTACATCCAATGTACAGATGTACTATACACACACACACACAGAGCCCAGTGCTGCATCCAATGTACAGATGTACTATAAACACACACAGACAGAGCCCAGTGCTACATCCAATGTACAGATGTACTATAAACACACACAGACAGAGCCCAGTGCTACATCCAATGTACAGATGTACTATAAACACACACACACAGACAGAGCCCAGTGCTACATCCAATGTACAGATGTACTATAAACACACACAGACAGAGCCCAGTGCTACATCCAATGTACAGATGTACTATAAACACAGACACAGAGCCCAGTGCTACATCCAATGTACAGATGTACTATAAACACACACAGAGCCCAGTGCTGCATCCAATGTACAGATGTACTATAAACACACACAGACAGAGCCCAGTGCTGCATCCAATGTACAGATGTACTATAAACACACACAGACAGAGCCCAGTGCTACATCCAATGTACAGATGTACTATACATACACACAGACAGAGCCCAGTGCTACATCCAATGTACAGATGTACTATAAACACACACAGACAGAGCCCAGTGCTACATCCAATGTACAGATGTACTATAAACACACACAGACAGAGCCCAGTGCTACATCCAATGTACAGATGTACTATAAACACACACACACAGAGCCCAGTGCTACATCCAATGTACAGATGTACTATAAACACACACACACAGAGCCCAGTGCTACATCCAATGTACAGATGTACTATAAACACACACAGACAGAGCCCAGTGCTACATCCAATGTACAGATGTACTATAAACACACACACACAGAGCCCAGTGCTACATCCAATGTACAGATGTACTATAAACACACACAGACAGAGCCCAGTGCTACATCCAATGTACAGATGTACTATAAACACACACAGACAGAGCCCAGTGCTACATCCAATGTACAGATGTACTATAAACACACACAGACAGAGCCCAGTGCTACATCCAATGTACAGATGTACTATAAACACACACACACAGAGCCCAGTGCTGCATCCAATGTACAGATGTACTATAAACACACACACACACAGAGCCCAGTGCTACATCCAATGTACAGATGTACTATAAACACAGACAGACAGAGCCCAGTGCTACATCCAATGTACAGATGTACTATAAACACACACACACAGAGCCCAGTGCTGCATCCAATGTACAGATGTACTATAAACACACACAGACAGAGCCCAGTGCTGCATCCAATGTACAGATGTACTATAAACACACACACACACAGAGCCCAGTGCTACATCCAATGTACAGATGTACTATAAACACACACAGACAGAGCCCAGTGCTGCATCCAATGTACAGATGTACTATAAACACACACAGACAGAGCCCAGTGCTACATCCAATGTACAGATGTACTATAAACACACACAGACAGAGCCCAGTGCTACATCCAATGTACAGATGTACTATAAACACACACAGACAGAGCCCAGTGCTACATCCAATGTACAGATGTACTATAAACACACACACACAGACAGAGCCCAGTGCTACATCCAATGTACAGATGTACTATAAACACACACACACAGAGCCCAGTGCTGCATCCAATGTACAGATGTACTATAAACACACACAGATAGAGCCCAGTGCTGCATCCAATGTACAGATGTACTATACACACACACAGACAGAGCCCAGTGCTACATCCAATGTACAGATGTACTATAAACACACACACACAGACAGAGCCCAGTGCTACATCCAATGTACAGATGTACTATACACACACACACAGAGCCCAGTGCTGCATCCAATGTACAGATGTACTATAAACACACACACACAGAGCCCAGTGCTACATCCAATGTACAGATGTACTATAAACACACACACAGACAGAGCCCAGTGCTACATCCAATGTACAGATGTACTATAAACACAGACAGACAGAGCCCAGTGCTGCATCCAATGTACAGATGTACTATAAACACACAGACAGAGCCCAGTGCTACATCCAATGTACAGATGTACTATAAACACACACACAGACAGAGCCCAGTGCTACATCCAATGTACAGATGTACTATAAACACACACAGACAGAGCCCAGTGCTACATCCAATGTACAGATGTACTATAAACACAGACACAGACAGAGCCCAGTGCTGCATCCAATGTACAGATGTACTATAAACACACAGACAGAGCCCAGTGCTACATCCAATGTACAGATGTACTATAAACACACACACACAGAGCCCAGTGCTACATCCAATGTACAGATGTACTATAAACACACACACACAGAGCCCAGTGCTACATCCAATGTACAGATGTACTATAAACACACACACAGACAGAGCCCAGTGCTGCATCCAATGTACAGATGTACTATAAACACACACAGACAGAGCCCAGTGCTGCATCCAATGTACAGATGTACTATAAACACACACAGACAGAGCCCAGTGCTACATCCAATGTACAGATGTACTATAAACACAGACACAGACAGAGCCCAGTGCTACATCCAATGTACAGATGTACTATAAACACAGACACACACAGAGCCCAGTGCTGCATCCAATGTACAGATGTACTATAAACACACACACAGACAGAGCCCAGTGCTACATCCAATGTACAGATGTACTATAAACACAGACAGACAGAGCCCAGTGCTACATCCAATGTACAGATGTACTATAAACACACACAGACAGAGCCCAGTGCTACATCCAATGTACAGATGTACTATAAACACACACAGACAGAGCCCAGTGCTACATCCAATGTACAGATGTACTATAAACACAGACACAGACAGAGCCCAGTGCTACATCCAATGTACAGATGTACTATAAACACAGACAGACAGAGCCCAGTGCTACATCCAATGTACAGATGTACTATACACACACAGACAGAGCCCAGTGCTACATCCAATGTACAGATGTACTATAAACACACACACACAGAGCCCAGTGCTGCATCCAATGTACAGATGTACTATACACACACACAGACAGAGCCCAGTGCTACATCCAATGTACAGATGTACTATAAACACACACAGACAGAGCCCAGTGCTACATCCAATGTACAGATGTACTATAAACACACACAGACAGAGCCCAGTGCTGCATCCAATGTACAGATGTACTATAAACACACACACACAGAGCCCAGTGCTACATCCAATGTACAGATGTACTATAAACACACACACAGACAGAGCCCAGTGCTACATCCAATGTACAGATGTACTATAAACACACACAGACAGAGCCCAGTGCTACATCCAATGTACAGATGTACTATAAACACACACAGACAGAGCCCAGTGCTACATCCAATGTACAGATGTACTATAAACACACACACACAGACAGAGCCCAGTGCTGCATCCAATGTACAGATGTAACCAGACTTACTGTCCCCACAGTTTTTGCCACGATCGTGCTACAGAAGGGGGGTGGGGGGTCCATGCTTCCGGATTGGACACCCCATACGGGCCGCGATCCCGTGGCAACACAAACAGTAACTCTTGCTATATATCTACCTCTGACCTCCCTTTACCACCACTCTCTGTCGCTTATCTTTCCACCAATCCATTCCTCCCATCTCCCACCTTAGAATCCTGTGTCGGACACCGGCCAAAATCTAGGAACACTATATGAACTATTCCAGGGGCGGCCAACTCCAGTCCTCAAGAGCTACCAACAGGTCAGGTTTTCAGGATATCCCTGCTTCAGCACAGGTGGCTCAATCAGGGGCTCAGTCAACAACTGGCCAACTCCAGCCGTCTGGGGCTACCAACAGGTCAGGTTTTCAGGATATCCCTGCTTTTTTTTGACTGAGCCACTGATTGAGCCACCTGTACTGAAGCAGGGATATCCTGAAACCTGACCTTTTGGTGGCCCTTGAGGACTGGAATTGTCCGCCCCTGTTCTATTCCAGTCAGATCTATTATTACCATAGTCACCCAGTCAAACAGTCAGTTGAGTTTGTTTGACGTGATCTCCTCCCATTCAGGTGTTTAGCTGCACAGCGGAGTGGTCATTCGCCACTCGCCGCCTCTGCCATCTCCTTTTCACACGCAAGCAACACATCATTGTTACATTGCACAGACTGCTGGCATAACCCTGTACATCAGGGCACGTGACCTAGTCTTACAAAGGGGCCCGGATCAGAAAAGACTCGGGAGCAGAAGGGGGCACAAGCCTATTGGCAACTAGTATGCAATTAGCAGAAGCAGAGAGTTCAACGGGCACATTAAGGCGCCACCCACGGGAGATCCCAGCTGTACATAATATAGTGTTAGAGGTACAACTGTTCTCTGCCCCAGGAGCTTGCAGTCTAATGATAGTTACCCGAGGACAGGGGGAGCGTAAGTGATGTGTCTGACAGGAACCAGTGACTCTGCCTCCTGTGTTACTGTAACTTCTCCCATATCAGTCTTTACCACCAGGTAACCACTCCTCTCCTCACCTTGTTGCTGCCAGTGAGGCCTGCGAGCCCTTGCTCTGCTAACATCGCCTCTGTGTCTGTGACTCTTCAGGTACAGCACAGGAGCTGAGGTGTCGGCCTCTTTGCTGGAAGAGAAGGTTGCGATAGATTGAAGGTGTCACTGGTGTTTCCGTGAGAAAAAGGCAGAGCGATGCATTGCAGGCTTTGTGGAGGTGCAGTGTAGTGGGAACGCTTTTAACCCCCTGTGTGCCGGAGAGGTCATGGTATCTGAGGGCCGCGGACCGATTCGGCACAGTGAGGTCACGTGACCGCATTCGGTAGCAGTCACAGGACTGTGGCGGACATTTTATGTGAAACGGGAAAGAAGTTCTCCTCCGTTTTCTCACTGGGCAGATGGCGTCCTGCACTCCCGGGGATCGCAGGACGCGATCAAACCTGGGAAAAAGCCACCCTTTGAGGATGACATTGTCCCTATATCATGGGGGTCCGGGAGGGCAGTCCCCCTGACGTAGTGACTTCATCCTGGGGCACTCAGAGGGTTAAGCACAGTGCATCCCAGTGACTCCCTGTGCCTGCAAACTGCTATGCACTGCGACGTGACGGGAAGTGTGGTAACATCGAAGCTGTTTAAGTGAAGCTGGACGCTTTGCTCCTCTGACGAGCATTGGAAGGGAAGTGTTTGTAGGCCTGAGTCCTTCCTTGATGTATCCATACCGTGTATCGATGGTTACCATGTTTTCATGGGCAGTGTACAGTATGTAAGAGGCTTGAATTCCAGCCTCAATGTACTTATACAGTGTGGAAGTGTTGTCTTGTGATGGTGTTTGTGTAGGGGGGCTGCACTGTCTCCGACTTGTGTGGAGTAGCCTCCTATGGCGCTAAGGATGAAGAGTGGAATAGAGTCTTGTGCAGTGATTTCTTCTTACATGGAATACCTCAGAGAAGGGAACAAGAAATAAACAAAAAACACCGCAATAGTGTATTATCTTTGAGACAACAATTGTCGTATGGGACAAGATACAAAGAGCATTTATTGGTTAAAACAATTGTAACCGCAATTGACATAAAACATATGTGAAATTAATAAACAGTAGACTTTTCTCCTGCTAATCAAGAGGATAGTTCTCACTGCTGAATAAGAAGTGAGCTTCCAAGCGCTTGTGCTTAATGGAAGCTGCGTTGCTCCGCCGTTTGGTAAAACTGAAATCCTACTCACCATCCATGCGTAGGACATGTACAGTGGTTCGGGGTCTTTTGCCAGGGATAGCCGCTTGCCGTGGGGTGCAGAGCGTCCTTCAGTTCCCTGACGAAGAAACCCAGCATTACGGAGTTTCGAAACGCGTAGGAAGGTTTTTGGCCATCCAGGGACCCCGTAGCTGTGCACACCAGACGGTGACGTCAGCGGGAGGAGACGGTTAGAAACTACTCTGTTGGCAGCAAACCATGAGGACCGCAGGAAATCTCCCCGCACTGTAGGACGCTCTGCACCCCACGGCAAGCGGCTATCCCTGGCAAAAGACCCCGAACCACTGTACATGTCCTACTCATGGATGGTGAGTAGGATTTCAGTTTTACCAAACGGCGGAGCAACGCAGCTTCCATTAAGCACAAGCGCTTGGAAGCTCACTTCTTATTCAGCAGTGAGAACTATCCTCTTGATTAGCAGGAGAAAAGTCTACTGTTTATTAATTTCACATATGTTTTATGTCAATTGCGGTTTCAATTGTTTTAACCAATAAATGCTCTTTGTATCTTGTCCCATACGACAATTGTTGTCTCAAAGATAATACACTATTGCGGTGTTTTTTGTTTATTTCTTGTTCCCTTCTCTGAGGTATTCCATGTAAGAAGAAATCACTGCACAAGACTCTATTCCACTCTTCATCCTTAGCGCCATAGGAGGCTACTCCACACGAATCTTCTTATCTGGTTGGAAGATACCAGATCTACCTCTCAGGCAGCTCAAGGACAATCTTCATCACAAACTGTACCACAGGTTTTGTTCCATTGTATATATCACTGTTTATAATACTGTATAATTTGTTTACACTAGCGCTTTAATTGCACTTATCATTTTACCACTGTCTCCGACTTGCTGTCATTTTGAAGGCACTTGCTCAATTCCTAAAAGTCACTCTGTCTTCTGCAGAATTGGAGACTGCCCAATGGTATAAGAGCCAGGGCAGGCTGACCGAGCCAGCACTCCTGAAGTGTTTAACAGGAACATTCACTCTCTGATACCAATTAAAAGGCCATAAAAGAGACGGGCGATTAGTTTTGGTCGATCAGCTCTCACCCATCCCAGCCCTTTTCTTGTGCTTTGGCTGGTGAGCAGGCAGGCGACCGCACCTGCTGGGGAGGGCGAGGAGACATACTCTTAGTGTCCTCAAGATCCAAAGGAGATGTTTTCCCATGCTCTGTTCCCCATACACCACACCCCTCTCTCTCCCCCAGGGGCTGAGACATGGCAGTGTTTCAGACTTGAGGCCGGCTTTTGGCATGTGCCACAGAGAAATGAAAATGTTTTTGAGTGCAAGGAAAAATAAAGCTCTCCGAAGGAATTTCACATTACTACAGTACCCTGCTGTGAAGGATCCTTCTCTATTCGATAAGAGTGGGGGTATTCTTCTATAGTGAGAGGTTCGTCTCTACACACAGGTCGTACACACAACTGATGCTACCGCACCCAGAAAAGTCTCCCCCATTCTGACTTGCTGAGAGAGCATGGCTGCTTTTTTTTGAGGTAACACTTGCACTGTGTTGAAATACAGCCCCTACCTTTTCAAGAAGGCTCAACTCCCGATGTCGGCTCCTTGTGACCTTGGCATGTCGCTTTATCTCCCTGTGCCTCAGGCACCAAAAACATAGATAGTAACCTCCACGGGGCAGGGACCTGTGTCTGCAAAATGTCTCTGTAACGCGCTACGTAAAACTAGCAGCGCTATACAAGAACAAACTACAGTATTATTATTATTCTTTATTAAAAGAGGGGTTCTTACACCTTACCATTCCTGTGCTAATAGAAAGAAAGCAATGTAATAAGGGGGATTCTCTCTCGCCGTTTTGTTTGTTTTAATACATTCCGCAGTTCCGCAGTGCTGTAGTGTGGCTTCCTAAGCGGTTGCTTAAGCTGGTTGAGATATTATGTCTGCGTAGGTTACTGGCTCTGCACTTCTTTTACCCAGGCTTTGCTAAAAAGCTGTGAAATACGGCAAGCGTGAGCTTATGGGGGTTCATGGTTAAATGGATAAGAAGCAAAAGGTGACACGGTGTGCTCATTTGCATGTCATTACCCAGAATCCTTGGCTGCAGCAGAAGCATGGTATGCTGCGAGGTAATGGGGAAGGGCAGCGCTGCAGAGCTCTGTGAGACGTGAATGTGCTCACAAGTGGTGTTTTTATTTACTCTCTCACCTTGAGAACTATTTATCTTTGGTCACTATTGCTTGCACCGTTTGCACACGCTCTGTGATTCACAGGCACTTCCAGCCCTCCGCCATTACCCCAGCTCCTAGTTTTTACACCGCTGGGCTTATATTAAGACACTTATATTTAGTAATTAGGTCCTGAATATTGTATATAGTTGCAGCCCTTTATTTGGTTTTTAATAGTTTGATTTCTTTCTATTTAATTTTAAACAGATCATATTAAAAGTAATTTGGATGGGTCACGTGTTTGTTTGAGGCGCATATTATTAGAGTGCATCGCAGTAAGATCTTTCTTTGGTTCTGCTTTGTCCAGTTTGGTTTCTGATTATCTAATATTATACAACTGGTTTATTACAAAAAAATCCACACACAGGATTTGGAACAAAGTGTCGCTATAAAGAAGCCGCCGCTATTCCCGCCATTGTGGGCGAAAAGTCCGTTATCATTGATCGTTTTCAGGGTTCGGGATCTCTCACGGTATAGCAGTCCCTGCCACGGTATAGCAGTCCCTGCCACGGTATAGCAGTCCCTGCCACGGTATAGCAGTCCCTGCCACGGTATAGCAGTCCCTGCCACAGTATAGCAGTCCCTGCCACGGTATAGCAGTCCCTGCCACTGTATAGCAGTCCCTGCCACGGTATAGCAGTCCCTGCCACGGGTCCATACAGAATCTGCCACGGTATAGCAGTCCCTGCCACGGTACAGCAGTCCCTGCCACGGTACAGCAGTCCCTGCCACGGTATAGCAGTCCCTGCCACGGTATAGCAGTCCCTGCCACGGTATAGCAGTCCCTGCCACGGTATAGCAGTCCCTGCCACGGGTCCTTACAGAATCTGCCACGGTATAGCAGTCCCTGCCACGGTATAGCAGTCCCTGCCACGGGTCCATACAGAATCTGCCACGGTATAGCAGTCCCTGCCACGGTATAGCTGTCCCAGTCACGGTATAGCAGTCCCAGCCACGGTACAGCAGTCCCTGCCACGGGTCCATACAGAATCTGCCACGGTATAGCAGTCCCTGCCACGGGTGCATACAGTTTCTGTCACGGTATAGCAGTCCCTGCCACGGGTGCATGCAGGATCTCTCACGGTATAGCAGTCCCTGCCACGGGTGCATGCAGGATCTCTCACGGTACAGCAGTCCCTGCCACGGGTGCATGCAGGGTCTGTCACGGTATAGCAGTCCCTGCCACCGGTGCATGCAGGATCTCTCACGGTACAGCTGTCCCTGCCACGGGTGAATGCAGGATCTGCAACGCTATAGCAGTCCCTGCCACGGGTGCATGCAGGATCTCTCACGGTACAGCAGTCCCTGCCACGGGTGCATGCAGGATCTCTCACGGTACAGCAGTCCCTGCCACGGGTGCATGCAGGATCTCTCACGGTATAGCAGTCCCTGCCACGGGTGCATGCAGGATCTCTCACGGTATAGCAGTCCCTGCCACGGGTGCATACAGGATCTCTCACGGTATAGTAGTCCCTGCCACGGGTGCATGCAGGATCTCTCGCGGTACAGCAGTCCCTGCCACGGGTGCATACAGGATCTCACGGTATAGCAGTCCCTGCCACGGGTGAATGCAGGATCTCTCACAGTATAGCAGTCCCTGCCACGGGTGCATGCAGGATCTGTCACGGTATAGCAGTCCCTGCCACGGGTGAATGCAGGATCTCTCACGGTATAGCAGTCCCCGCCACGGGTGCATACAGGATCTCTCACGGTATAGCAGTCCCCGCCACGGGTGCATGCAGGATCTCTCACGGTACAGCAGTCCCTGCCACGGGTGCATACAGGATCTCACGGTATAGCAGTCCCTGCCACGGTGCATGCAGGATCTCACTGTACAGCAGTCCCTGCCACGGGTGAATGCAGGATCTGCCACGGTATAGCAGTCCCTGCCACGGGTGCATGCAGGATCTCTCACGGTATAGCAGTCCATGCCACGGGTGCATACAGGATCTCTCACGGTATAGCAGTCCCGCCACGGGTGAATGCAGGATCTGCCACGGTATAGCAGTCCCTGCCACGGGTGCAAGCAGGATCTCTCACGGTATAGCAGTCCCTGCCACGGGTGCATGCAGGATCTCTCACGGTACAGCAGTCCCTGCCACGGGTGCATGCAGGATCTCTCACGGTACAGCAGTCCCTGCCACGGGTGCATACAGGATCTCTCATGGTATAGCAGTCCCTGCCACGGGTGCATGCAGGATCTCTCACGGTATAGCAGTCCCTGCCACGGGTGCATGCAGGATCTCCTACGGTACAGCAGTCCCTGCCACGGGTGCATGCAGGATCTCTCACGGTATAGCAGTCCCTGCCACGGGTGCATACAGGATCTCTCACGGTACAGCAGTCCCTGCCACGGGTGCATGCAGGATCTGCCACGGTATAGCAGTCCCTGCCACGGGTGCATACAGGATCTCTCACGGTACAGCAGTCCCTGCCACAGGTGCATGCAGGGTCTGTCACGGTATAGCAGTCCCTGCCACCGGTGCATGCAGGATCTCTCACGGTATAGTAGTCCCTGCCACGGGTGCATGCACGATCTCTCACGGTACAGCAGTCCCCGCCACGGGTGCATGCAGGATCTCTCACGGTACAGCAGTCCCTGCCACGGGTGCATACAGGATCTCTCACGGTATAGCAGTCCCTGCCACGGGTGCATGCAGGATCTCTCACGGTATAGCAGTCCCTGCCACGGGTGCATACAGGATCTCTCACGGTATAGTAGTCCCTGCCACGGGTGCATGCAGGATCTCTCACGGTACAGCAGTCCCTGCCACGGGTGCATACAGGATCTCTCACGGTATAGCAGTCCCTGCCACGGGTGAATGCAGGATCTCTCACGGTATAGCAGTCCCTGCCACGGGTGAATGCAGGATCTGCCACAGTACAGCAGTCCCTGCCACGGGTGAATGCAGGATCTGCCACGGTATAGCAGTCCTTGCCACGGGTGAATGCAGGATCTGCCACGGTATAGCAGTCCCTGCCACGGGTGAATGCAGGATCTGCCACGGTATAGCAGTCCCTGCCACGGGTGCATGCAGGATCTCTCACGGTATAGCAGTCCCTGCCACGGGTGCATGCAGGATCTCTCACGGTACAGCAGTCCCTGCCACGGGTGCATGCAGGGTCTGTCACGGTATAGCAGTCCCTGCCACCGGTGCATGCAGGATCTCTCACGGTATAGTAGTCCCTGCCACGGGTGCATGCACGATCTCTCACGGTATAGCAGTCCCTGCCACGGGTGCATGCAGGATCTATCACGGTACAGCAGTCCCTGCCACGGGTGAATGCAGGATCTGCCACGCTATAGCAGTCCCTGCCACGGGTGCATGCAGGATCTCTCACGGTACAGCAGTCCCTGCCACAGGTGCATACAGGATCTCTCATGGTATAGCAGTCCCCGCCACGGGTGAATGCAGGATCTGCCACGGTATAGCAGTCCCTGCCACGGGTGCATGCAGGATCTCTCACGGTATAGCAGTCCCTGCCACGGGTGCATGCAGGATCTCTCACGGTACAGCAGTCCCTGCCACGGGTGCATGCAGGATCTCTCACGGTACAGCAGTCCCTGCCACGGGTGCATGCAGGATCTCTCACGGTATAGCAGTCCCTGCCACGGGTGCATGCAGGATCTCTCACGGTATAGCAGTCCCTGCCACGGGTGAATGCAGGATCTGCCACGGTACAGCAGTCCCTGCCACGGGTGAATGCAGGATCTGCCACGGTATAGCAGTCCCTGCCACGGTGCATGCAGGATCTCACTGTACAGCAGTCCCTGCCATGGGTGAATGCAGGATCTGCCACGGTATAGCAGTCCCTGCCACGGGTGCATGCAGGATCTCTCACGGTACAGCAGTCCCTGCCACGGGTGCATGCAGGATCTCTCACGGTACAGCAGTCCCTGCCACGGGTGCATGCAGGATCTCTCACGGTATAGCAGTCCCTGCCACGGGTGCATGCAGGATCTCTCACGGTATAGCAGTCCCTGCCACGGGTGCATACAGGATCTCTCACGGTATAGTAGTCCCTGCCACGGGTGCATTCAGGATCTCTCACGGTACAGCAGTCCCTGCCACGGGTGCATACAGGATCTCTCACGGTATAGCAGTCCCTGCCACGGGTGAATGCAGGATCTCTCACAGTATAGCAGTCCCTGCCACGGGTGCATACAGGATCTCTCACGGTATAGCAGTCCCTGCCACGGGTGAATGCAGGATCTGCCACGGTACAGCAGTCCCTGCCACGGGTGAATGCAGGATCTGCCACGGTATAGCAGTCCCTGCCACGGGTGCATGCAGGATCTCTCACGGTATAGTAGTCCCTGCCACGGGTGCATGCAGGATCTCTCACGGTACAGCAGTCCCTGCCACGGGTGAATGCAGGATCTGCCACGGTATAGCAGTCCCTGCCACGGGTGCATGCAGGATCTCTCACGGTACAGCAGTCCCCGCCACGGGTGCATACAGGATCTCTCACGGTATAGCAGTCCCCGCCACGGGTGCATGCAGGATCTCTCACGGTACAGCAGTCCCTGCCACGGGTGCATACAGGATCTCTCACGGTATAGCAGTCCCTGCCACGGTGCATGCAGGATCTCACTGTACAGCAGTCCCTGCCATGGGTGAATGCAGGATCTGCCACGGTATAGCAGTCCCTGCCACGGGTGCATGCAGGATCTCTCACGGTATAGCAGTCCCTGCCACGGGTGCATACAGGATCTCTCACGGTATAGCAGTCCCCGCCACGGGTGAATGCAGGATCTGCCACGGTATAGCAGTCCCTGCCACGGGTGCATGCAGGATCTCTCACGGTATAGCAGTCCCTGCCATGGGTGCATGCAGGATCTCTCACGGTACAGCAGTCCCCGCCACGGGTGCATACAGGATCTCTCACGGTATAGCAGTCCCCGCCACGGGTGCATGCAGGATCTCTCATGGTACAGCAGTCCCTGCCACGGTGCATGCAGGATCTCTCACGGTATAGCAGTCCCCGCCACGGGTGCATACAGGATCTCTCACGGTATAGCAGTCCCCGCCATGGGTGCATTCAGGATCTCTCACGGTATAGCAGTCCCTGCCACGGTGCATGCAGGATCTCACTGTACAGCAGTCCCTGCCATGGGTGAATGCAGGATCTGCCACTGTATAGCAGTCTCTGCCACGGGTGCATGCAGGATCTGCCACGGTATAGCAGTCCCTGCCACGGGTGCATGCAGGATCTCTCACGGTATAGCAGTCCCTGCCACGGGTGCATGCAGGATCTCTCACGGTATAGCAGTCCCTGCCACGGGTGCATGCAGGATCTCTCACGGTACAGCAGTCCCTGCCACGGGTGCATGCAGGGTCTGTCACGCTATAGCAGTCCCTGCCACCGGTGCATGCAGGATCTCTCACGGTATAGTAGTCCCTGCCATGGGTGCATGCAGGATCTCTCACGGTACAGCAGTCCCTGCCACAGGTGAATGCAGGATCTGCCACGGTATAGCAGTCCCTGCCACGGGTGCATGCAGGATCTCTCACGGTATAGCAGTCCCTGCCACGGGTGCATGCAGGATCTCTCACGGTGTAGCAGTCCCTGCCACGGGTGCATACAGGATCTCTCACGGTACAGCAGTCCCTGCCACGGGTGCATGCAGGATCTGCCACGGTATAGCAGTCCCTGCCACGGGTGCATGCAGGATCTATCACGGTATAGCAGTCCCCGCCACGGGTGCATGCAGGATCTATCACGGTATAGCAGTCCCTGCCACGGGTGCATGCAGGATCTATCACGGTACAGCAGTCCCCGCCACGGGTGCATGCAGGATCTGTCACGGTATAGCAGTCCCTGCCACGGGTGCATGCAGGATCTCATGGTACAGCAGTCCCTGCCACGGGTGCATGCAGGATGTCACGGTACAGCAGTCCCTGCCACGGGTGCATGCAGGATGTGTCACGGTATAGCAGTCCCTGCCACGGGTGCATGCAGGATCTCTCACGGTACAGCAGTCCCTGCCACGGGTGCATGCAGGATGTGTCACGGTACAGTAGTCCCTGCCACGGGTGCATGCAGGATCTCTCACGGTACAGCAGTCCCTGCCACGGGTGCATACAGGATCTCTCACGGTACAGCAGTCCCTGCCACGGGTGCATGCAGGGTCTCTCACGGTACAGCAGTCCCTGCCACGGGTGCATACAGGATCTCTCACGGTACAGTAGTCCCTGCCACGGGTGCATGCAGGATCTCTCACGGTACAGCAGTCCCAGCCACGGGTGCATGCAGGATCTCTCACGGTACAGCAGTCCCTGCCACGGGTGCATGCAGGGTCTCTCATGGTATAGCAGTCCCTGCCACGGGTGCATGCAGGATCTCTCACGGTATGCAGTCCATGCCACGGGTGCATGCAGGATCTCTCACGGTATAGTAGTCCCTGCCACGGGTGCATGCAGGATCTCTCACGGTACAGCAGTCCCTGCCACGGGTGAATGCAGGATCTGCCACGGTATAGCAGTCCCTGCCACGGGTGCATGCACGATCTCTCACGGTATAGCAGTCCCTGCCACGGGTGCATGCAGGATCTCTCACGGTATAGCAGTCCCTGCCACGGGTGCATACAGGATCTCTCACGGTACAGCAGTCCCTGCCACGGGTGCATGCAGGGTCTGTCACGGTATAGCAGTCCCTGCCACCGGTGCATGCAGGATCTCTCACGGTATAGTAGTCCCTGCCACGGGTGCATGCACGATCTCTCACGGTACAGCAGTCCCCGCCACGGGTGCATGCAGGATCTCTCACGGTACAGCAGTCCCTGCCACGGGTGCATACAGGATCTCTCACGGTATAGCAGTCCCTGCCACGGGTGCATGCAGGATCTCTCACGGTATAGCAGTCCCTGCCACGGGTGCATACAGGATCTCTCACGGTATAGTAGTCCCTGCCACGGGTGCATGCAGGATCTCTCACGGTACAGCAGTCCCTGCCACGGGTGCATACAGGATCTCTCACGGTATAGCAGTCCCTGCCACGGGTGAATGCAGGATCTCTCACGGTATAGCAGTCCCTGCCACGGGTGAATGCAGGATCTGCCACGGTACAGCAGTCCCTGCCACGGGTGAATGCAGGATCTGCCACGGTATAGCAGTCCCTGCCATGGGTGAATGCAGGATCTGCCACGGTATAGCAGTCCCTGCCACGGGTGCATGCAGGATCTCTCACGGTATAGCAGTCCCTGCCACGGGTGCATGCAGGATCTCTCACGGTACAGCAGTCCCTGCCACGGGTGCATGCAGGGTCTGTCACGGTATAGCAGTCCCTGCCACCGGTGCATGCAGGATCTCTCACGGTATAGTAGTCCCTGCCACGGGTGCATGCACGATCTCTCACGGTATAGCAGTCCCTGCCACGGGTGCATGCAGGATCTATCACGGTACAGCAGTCCCTGCCACGGGTGAATGCAGGATCTGCCACGCTATAGCAGTCCCTGCCACGGGTGCATGCAGGATCTCTCACGGTACAGCAGTCCCTGCCACGGGTGCATACAGGATCTCTCACGGTATAGCAGTCCCTGCCACGGGTGCATGCAGGATCTGTCACGGTATAGCAGTCCCTGCCACGGGTGAATGCAGGATCTGCCACGGTACAGCAGTCCCTGCCACGGGTGAATGCAGGATCTGCCACGGTATTGCAGTCCCTGCCACGGGTGCATGCAGGATCTCTCACTGTATAGTAGTCCCTCCACGGGTGCATGCAGGATCTCTCACGGTACAGCAGTCCCTGCCACGGGTGAATGCAGGATCTGCCACGGTATAGCAGTCCCTGCCAGGGGTGCATGCAGGATCTCTCACGGTATAGCAGTCCCTGCCACGGGTGCATGCAGGATCTCTCACGGTACAGCAGTCCCCGCCACGGGTGCATACAGGATCTCTCACGGTATAGCAGTCCCCGCCACGGGTGCATGCAGGATCTCTCACGGTACAGCAGTCCCTGCCACGGTGCATGCAGGATCTCTCACGGTATAGCAGTCCCCGCCACGGGTGCATACAGGATCTCTCACGGTATAACAGTCCCCGCCATGGGTGCATTCAGGATCTCTCACTGTACAGCAGTCCCTGCCACGGGTGAATGCAGGATCTGCCACGGTATAGCAGTCCCTGCCACGGGTGCATGCAGGATCTGCCACGGTATAGCAGTCCCTGCCACGGGTGCATGCAGGATCTCTCACGGTATAGCAGTCCCTGCCACGGGTGCATGCAGGATCTCTCACGGTATAGCAGTCCCTGCCACGGGTGCATGCAGGATCTCTCACGGTACAGCAGTCCCTGCCACGGGTGCATGCAGGGTCTGTCACGGTATAGCAGTCCCCGCCACGGGTGCATGCAGGATCTATCACGGTATAGCAGTCCCTGCCACGGGTGCATGCAGGATCTATCACGGTACAGCAGTCCCCGCCACGGGTGCATGCAGGATCTGTCACGGTATAGCAGTCCCTGCCACGGGTGCATGCAGGATCTCATGGTACAGCAGTCCCTGCCACGGGTGCATACAGGATCTCTCACGGTACAGCAGTCCCTGCCACGGGTGAATGCAGGATCTCTCACGGTATAGCAGTCCCTGCCACGGGTGCATGCAGGATCTGTCACGGTATAGCAGTCCCTGCCACGGGTGAATGCAGGATCTGCCACGGTACAGCAGTCCCTGCCACAGGTGAATGCAGGATCTGCCACGGTATAGCAGTCCCTGCCACGGGTGCATGCAGGATATCTCACGGTATAGTAGTCCCTGCCACGGGTGCATGCAGGATCTCTCACGGTACAGCAGTCCCTGCCACGGGTGAATGCAGGATCTGCCACGGTATAGCAGTCCCTGCCACGGGTGCATGCACGATCTCTCACGGTATAGCAGTCCCTGCCACGGGTGCATGCAGGATCTCTCACGGTATAGCAGTCCCTGCCACGGGTGCATACAGGATCTCTCACGGTATAGCAGTCCCTGCCACGGGTGCATGCAGGGTCTGTCACGGTATAGCAGTCCCTGCCACCGGTGCATGCAGGATCTCTCACGGTATAGTAGTCCCTGCCACGGGTGCATGCACGATCTCTCACGGTACAGCAGTCCCCGCCACGGGTGCATGCAGGATCTCTCACGGTACAGCAGTCCTTGCCACGGGTGCATGCAGGATCTCTCACGGTATAGCAGTCCCTGCCACGGGTGCATGCAGGATCTCTCACGGTATAGCAGTCCCTGCCACGGGTGCATGCAGGATCTCTCACGGTACAGCAGTCCCTGCCACGGGTGCATACAGGATCTCTCACGGTATAGCAGTCCCTGCCACGGGTGAATGCAGGATCTGCCACGGTACAGCAGTCCCTGCCACGGGTGAATGCAGGATCTGCCACGGTATAGCAGTCCCTGCCACGGGTGAATGCAGGATCTGCCACGGTATAGCAGTCCCTGCCACGGGTGCATGCAGGATCTCTCACGGTATAGCAGTCCCTGCCACGGGTGCATGCAGGATCTCTCACGGTACAGCAGTCCCTGCCACGGGTGCATGCAGGGTCTGTCACGGTATAGCAGTCCCTGCCACCGGTGCATGCAGGATCTCTCACGGTATAGTAGTCCCTGCCACGGGTGCATGCACGATCTCTCACGGTATAGCAGTCCCTGCCACGGGTGCATGCAGGATCTATCACGGTACAGCAGTCCCTGCCACGGGTGAATGCAGGATCTGCCACGCTATAGCAGTCCCTGCCACGGGTGCATGCAGGATCTCTCACGGTACAGCAGTCCCTGCCACGGGTGCATACAGGATCTCTCACGGTATAGCAGTCCCTGCCACCGGTGCATGCAGGATCTATCACTGTACAGCAGTCCCTGCCACGGGTGAATGCAGGATCTGCCACGCTATAGCAGTCCCTGCCACGGGTGCATGCAGGATCTCTCACGGTATAGCAGTCCCTGCCACGGGTGCATGCAGGATCTCTCACGGTATAGCAGTCCCTGCCACGGGTGCATGCAGGATCTCTCACGGTACAGCAGTCCCTGCCACGGGTGCATACATGATCTCTCACGGTATAGTAGTCCCTGCCACAGGTGAATGCAGGATCTCTCACAGTATAGCAGTCCCTGCCACGGGTGCATACAGGATCTCTCACGGTATAGCAGTCCCTGCCACGTCTGCCACGGTACAGCAGTCCCTGCCACGGGTGAATGCAGGATCTGCCACGGTATAGCAGTCCCTGCCACGGGTGCATGCAGGATCTCTCACGGTATAGTAGTCCCTGCCACGGGTGCATGCAGGATCTCTCACGGTACAGCAGTCCCTGCCACGGGTGAATGCAGGATCTGCCACGGTATAGCAGTCCCTGCCACGGGTGAATGCAGGATCTCTCACAGTATAGCAGTCCCTGCCACGGGTGCATACAGGATCTCTCACGGTATAGCAGTCCCTGCCACGGGTGAATGCAGGATCTGCCACGGTATAGCAGTCCCTGCCACGGGTGCATGCAGGATCTCTCACGGTACAGCAGTCCCCGCCATGGGTGCATGCAGGATCTCTCACGGTATAGTAGTCCCTGCCACGGGTGCATGCAGGATCTCTCACGGTACAGCAGTCCCTGCCACGGGTGCATACAGGATCTCTCATGGTATAGCAGTCCCCGCCACGGGTGCATGCAGGATCTCTCACGGTACAGCAGTCCCCGCCACGGGTGCATACAGGATCTCTCATGGTATAGCAGTCCCCGCCACGGGTGCATGCAGGATCTCTCACGGTACAGCAGTCCCTGCCACGGGTGCATACAGGATCTCTCACGGTATAGCAGTCCCTGCCACGGTGCATGCAGGATCTCACTGTACAGCAGTCCCTGCCACGGGTGAATGCAGGATCTGCCACGGTATAGCAGTCCCTGCCACGGGTGCATGCAGGATCTCTCACGGTATAGCAGTCCCTGCCACGGGTGCATACAGGATCTCTCACGGTATAGCAGTCCCCGCCACGGGTGAATGCAGGATCTGCCACGGTATAGCAGTCCCTGCCACGGGTGCATGCAGGATCTCTCACGGTATAGCAGTCCCTGCCACGGGTGCATGCAGGATCTCTCACGGTACAGCAGTCCCTGCCACGGGTGCATGCAGGATCTCTCACGGTACAGCAGTCCCACGCCACGGGTGAATGCAGGATCTGCCACGGTATAGCAGTCCCTGCCACGGGTGCATGCAGGATCTCTCACGGTATAGCAGTCCCTGCCACGGGTGCATGCAGGATCTCTCACGGTACAGCAGTCCCTGCCACGGGTGCATGCAGGATCTCTCACGGTACAGCAGTCCCTGCCACGGGTGCATACAGGATCTCTCACGGTATAGCAGTCCCTGCCACGGGTGCATGCAGGATCTCTCACGGTACAGCAGTCCTTGCCACGGGTGCATGCAGGATCTCTCACGGTATAGCAGTCCCTGCCACGGGTGCATGCAGGATCTCTCACGGTATAGCAGTCCCTGCCACGGGTGCATGCAGGATCTCTCACGGTACAGCAGTCCCTGCCACGGGTGCATACAGGATCTCTCACGGTATAGCAGTCCCTGCCACGGGTGAATGCAGGATCTGCCACGGTACAGCAGTCCCTGCCACGGGTGAATGCAGGATCTGCCACGGTATAGCAGTCCCTGCCACGGGTGAATGCAGGATCTGCCACGGTATAGCAGTCCCTGCCACGGGTGCATGCAGGATCTCTCACGGTATAGCAGTCCCTGCCACGGGTGCATGCAGGGTCTGTCACGGTATAGCAGTCCCTGCCACGGGTGCATGCAGGATCTCTCACGGTATAGCAGTCCCTGCCACGGGTGCATGCAGGATCTCTCACGGTACAGCAGTCCCTGCCACGGGTGCATGCAGGATCTCTCACGGTACAGCAGTCCCACGCCACGGGTGAATGCAGGATCTGCCACGGTATAGCAGTCCCTGCCACGGGTGCATGCAGGATCTCTCACGGTATAGTAGTCCCTGCCACGGGTGCATGCAGGATCTCTCACGGTACAGCAGTCCCTGACACGGGTGAATGCAGGATCTGCCACGGTATAGCAGTCCCTGCCACGGGTGCATGCACGATCTCTCACGGTATAGCAGTCCCTGCCACGGGTGCATGCAGGATCTCTCACGGTATAGCAGTCCCTGCCACGGGTGCATACAGGATCTCTCACGGTATAGCAGTCCCTGCCATGGGTGCATGCAGGGTCTGTCACGGTATAGCAGTCCCTGCCACCGGTGCATGCAGGATCTCTCACGGTATAGTAGTCCCTGCCACGGGTGCATGCACGATCTCTCACGGTACAGCAGTCCCCGCCACGGGTGCATGCAGGATCTCTCACGGTACAGCAGTCCTTGCCACGGGTGCATGCAGGATCTCTCACGGTATAGCAGTCCCTGCCACGGGTGCATGCAGGATCTCTCACGGTATAGCAGTCCCTGCCACGGGTGCATACAGGATCTCTCACGGTATAGTAGTCCCTGCCACGGGTGCATGCAGGATCTCTCACGGTACAGCAGTCCCTGCCACGGGTGCATACAGGATCTCTCACGGTATAGCAGTCCCTGCCACGGGTGAATGCAGGATCTCTCACGGTATAGCAGTCCCTGCCACGGGTGAATGCAGGATCTGCCACGGTACAGCAGTCCCTGCCACGGGTGAATGCAGGATCTGCCACGGTATAGCAGTCCCTGCCACGGGTGAATGCAGGATCTGCCACGGTATAGCAGTCCCTGCCACGGGTGCATGCAGGATCTCTCACGGTATAGCAGTCCCTGCCACGGGTGCATGCAGGATCTCTCACGGTACAGCAGTCCCTGCCACGGGTGCATGCAGGGTCTGTCACGGTATAGCAGTCCCTGCCACCGGTGCATGCAGGATCTCTCACGGTATAGTAGTCCCTGCCACGGGTGCATGCACGATCTCTCACGGTATAGCAGTCCCTGCCACGGGTGCATGCAGGATCTATCACGGTACAGCAGTCCCTGCCACGGGTAAATGCAGGATCTGCCACGCTATAGCAGTCCCTGCCACGGGTGCATGCAGGATCTCTCACGGTACAGCAGTCCCTGCCACGGGTGCATACAGGATCTCTCACGGTATAGCAGTCCCCGCCACGGGTGAATGCAGGATCTGCCACGGTATAGCAGTCCCTGCCATGGGTGCATGCAGGATCTCTCACGGTATAGCAGTCCCTGCCACGGGTGCATGCAGGATCTCTCACGGTACAGCAGTCCCTGCCACGGGTGCATGCAGGATCTCTCATGGTACAGCAGTCCCTGCCACGGGTGCATGCAGGATCTCTCACGGTATAGCAGTCCCTGCCACGGGTGCATGCAGGATCTCTCACGGTATAGCAGTCCCTGCCACGGGTGCATACAGGATATCTCACGGTACAGCAGTCCCTGCCACGGGTGCATACAGGATCTCTCACGGTATAGCAGTCCCTGCCACGGGTGAATGCAGGATCTGCCACGGTACAGCAGTCCCTGCCACGGGTGAATGCAGGATCTGCCACGGTATAGCAGTCCCTGCCACGGGTGCATGCAGGATCTCTCACGGTATAGTAGTCCCTGCCACGGGTGCATGCAGGATCTCTCACGGTACAGCAGTCCCTGCCACGGGTGCATGCAGGATCTCTCACGGTACAGCAGTCCCTGCCACGGGTGCATACAGGATCTCTCACGGTATAGTAGTCCCTGCCACAGGTGAATGCAGGATCTCTCACAGTATAGCAGTCCCTGCCACGGGTGCATACAGGATCTCTCACGGTATAGCAGTCCCTGCCACGGGTGAATGCAGGATCTGCCACGGTACAGCAGTCCCTGCCACGGGTGAATGCAGGATCTGCCACGGTATAGCAGTCCCTGCCACGGGTGCATGCAGGATCTCTCACGGTATAGTAGTCCCTGCCACGGGTGCATGCAGGATCTCTCACGGTACAGCAGTCCCTGCCACGGGTGAATGCAGGATCTGCCACGGTATAGCAGTCCCTGCCACGGGTGAATGCAGGATCTCTCACAGTATAGCAGTCCCTGCCACGGGTGCATACAGGATCTCTCACGGTATAGTAGTCCCTGCCACGGGTGCATGCAGGATCTCTCACGGTACAGCAGTCCCTGCCACGGGTGCATAGAGGATCTCTCACGGTATAGCAGTCCCTGCCACGGGTGAATGCAGGATCTCTCACGGTACAGCAGTCCCTGCCACGGGTGCATGCAGGATCTCTCACGGTACAGCAGTCCCTGCCACGGGTGCATACAGGATCTCTCACGGTATAGCAGTCCCTGCCACGGGTGCATGCAGGATCTCTCACGGTATAGCAGTCCCTGCCACGGGTGCATACAGGATCTCTCACGGTATAGTAGTCCCTGCCACGGGTGCATGCAGGATCTCTCACGGTACAGCAGTCCCTGCCACGGGTGCATACAGGATCTCTCACGGTATAGCAGTCCCTGCCACGGGTGAATGCAGGATCTCTCACGGTATAGCAGTCCCTGCCATGGGTGCATGCAGGATCTGTCACGGTATAGCAGTCCCTGCCACGGGTGAATGCAGGATCTGCCACGGTACAGCAGTCCCTGCCACGGGTGAATGCAGGATCTGCCACGGTATAGCAGTCCCTGCCACGGGTGCATGCAGGATCTCTCACGGTATAGCAGTCCCTGCCACGGGTGCATGCAGGATCTCTCACGGTACAGCAGTCCCTGCCACGGGTGCATGCAGGATCTCTCACGGTACAGCAGTCCCACGCCACGGGTGAATGCAGGATCTGCCACGGTATAGCAGTCCCTGCCACGGGTGCATGCAGGATCTCTCACGGTATAGCAGTCCCTGCCACGGGTGCATGCAGGATCTCTCACGGTACAGCAGTCCCTGCCACGGGTGCATGCAGGATCTCTCACGGTACAGCAGTCCCTGCCACGGGTGCATACAGGATCTCTCACGGTATAGCAGTCCCTGCCACGGGTGCATGCAGGATCTCTCACGGTATAGCAGTCCCTGCCATGGGTGCATACAGGATCTCTCACGGTATAGTAGTCCCTGCCACGGGTGCATGTAGGATCTCTCACGGTACAGCAGTCCCTGCCACGGGTGCATACAGGATCTCTCACGGTATAGCAGTCCCTGCCACGGGTGAATGCAGGATCTCTCACGGTATAGCAGTCCCTGCCACGGGTGCATGCAGGATCTGTCACGGTATAGCAGTCCCTGCCACGGGTGAATGCAGGATCTGCCACGGTACAGCAGTCCCTGCCACGGGTGAATGCAGGATCTGCCACGGTATAGCAGTCCCTGCCACGGGTGCATGCAGGATCTCTCACTGTATAGTAGTCCCTCCACGGGTGCATGCAGGATCTCTCACGGTACAGCAGTCCCTGCCACGGGTGAATGCAGGATCTGCCACGGTATAGCAGTCCCTGCCACGGGTGCATGCAGGATCTGCCACGGTATAGCAGTCCCTGCCACGGGTGCATGCAGGATCTGCCACGGTATAGCAGTCCCTGCCACGGGTGCATGCAGGATCTCTCACGGTATAGCAGTCCCTGCCACGGGTGCATGCAGGATCTCTCACGGTATAGCAGTCCCTGCCACGGGTGCATGCAGGATCTCTCACGGTACAGCAGTCCCTGCCACGGGTGCATGCAGGGTCTGTCACGGTATAGCAGTCCCGCCACGGGTGCATGCAGGATCTATCACGGTATAGCAGTCCCTGCCACGGGTGCATGCAGGATCTATCACGGTACAGCAGTCCCCGCCACGGGTGCATGCAGGATCTGTCACGGTATAGCAGTCCCTGCCACGGGTGCATGCAGGATCTCATGGTACAGCAGTCCCTGCCACGGGTGCATACAGGATCTCTCACGGTACAGCAGTCCCTGCCACGGGTGAATGCAGGATCTCTCACGGTATAGCAGTCCCTGCCACGGGTGCATGCAGGATCTGTCACGGTATAGCAATCCCTGCCACGGGTGAATGCAGGATCTGCCACGGTACAGCAGTCCCTGCCACGGGTGAATGCAGGATCTGCCACGGTATAGCAGTCCCTGCCACGGGTGCATGCAGGATCTCTCACAGTATAGTAGTCCCTGCCACGGGTGCATGCAGGATCTCTCACGGTACAGCAGTCCCTGCCACGGGTGAATGCAGGATCTGCCACGGTATAGCAGTCCCTGCCACGGGTGCATGCACGATCTCTCACGGTATAGCAGTCCCTGCCACGGGTGCATGCAGGATCTCTCACGGTATAGCAGTCCCTGCCACGGGTGCATACAGGATCTCTCACGGTATAGCAGTCCCTGCCACGGGTGCATGCAGGGTCTGTCACGGTATAGCAGTCCCTGCCACCGGTGCATGCAGGATCTCTCACGGTATAGTAGTCCCTGCCACGGGTGCATGCACGATCTCTCACGGTACAGCAGTCCCCGCCACGGGTGCATGCAGGATCTCTCACGGTACAGCCGTCCTTGCCACGGGTGCATGCAGGATCTCTCACGGTATAGCAGTCCCTGCCACGGGTGCATGCAGGATCTCTCACGGTATAGCAGTCCCTGCCACGGGTGCATACAGGATCTCTCACGGTATAGTAGTCCCTGCCACGGGTGCATGCAGGATCTCTCACGGTACAGCAGTCCCTGCCACGGGTGCATACAGGATCTCTCACGGTATAGCAGTCCCTGCCACGGGTGAATGCAGGATCTCTCACGGTATAGCAGTCCCTGCCATGGGTGAATGCAGGATCTGCCACGGTACAGCAGTCCCTGCCACGGGTGAATGCAGGATCTGCCACGGTATAGCAGTCCCTGCCACGGGTGAATGCAGGATCTGCCACGGTATAGCAGTCCCTGCCACGGGTGCATGCAGGATCTCTCACGGTATAGCAGTCCCTGCCACGGGTGCATGCAGGATCTCTCACGGTACAGCAGTCCCTGCCACGGGTGCATGCAGGGTCTGTCACGGTATAGCAGTCCCTGCCACCGGTGCATGCAGGATCTCTCACGGTATAGTAGTCCCTGCCACGGGTGCATGCACGATCTCTCACGGTATAGCAGTCCCTGCCACGGGTGCATGCAGGATCTATCATGGTACAGCAGTCCCTGCCACGGGTAAATGCAGGATCTGCCACGCTATAGCAGTCCCTGCCACGGGTGCATGCAGGATCTCTCACGGTACAGCAGTCCCTGCCACGGGTGCATACAGGATCTCTCACGGTATAGCAGTCCCCGCCACGGGTGAATGCAGGATCTGCCACGGTATAGCAGTCCCTGCCATGGGTGCATGCAGGATCTCTCACGGTATAGCAGTCCCTGCCACGGGTGCATGCAGGATCTCTCACGGTACAGCAGTCCCTGCCACGGGTGCATGCAGGATCTCTCACGGTACAGCAGTCCCTGCCACGGGTGCATGCAGGATCTCTCACGGTATAGCAGTCCCTGCCACGGGTGCATGCAGGATCTCTCACGGTATAGCAGTCCCTGCCACGGGTGCATACAGGATATCTCACGGTATAGTAGTCCCTGCCACGGGTGCATTCAGGATCTCTCACGGTACAGCAGTCCCTGCCACGGGTGCATACAGGATCTCTCACGGTATAGTAGTCCCTGCCACAGGTGAATGCAGGATCTCTCACAGTATAGCAGTCCCTGCCACGGGTGCATACAGGATCTCTCACGGTATAGCAGTCCCTGCCACGGGTGAATGCAGGATCTGCCACGGTACAGCAGTCCCTGCCACGGGTGAATGCAGGATCTGCCACGGTATAGCAGTCCCTGCCACGGGTGCATGCAGGATCTCTTACGGTATAGTAGTCCCTGCCATGGGTGCATGCAGGATCTCTCACGGTACAGCAGTCCCTGCCACGGGTGAATGCAGGATCTCTCACGGTACAGCAGTCCCTACCACGGGTGAATGCAGGATCTGCCACGGTATAGCAGTCCCTGCCACGGGTGAATGCAGGATCTCTCACAGTATAGCAGTCCCTGCCACGGGTGCATACAGGATCTCTCACGGTATAGCAGTCCCTGCCACGGGTGAATGCAGGATCTGCCACGGTATAGCAGTCCCTGCCACGGGTGCATGCAGGATCTCTCACGGTACAGCAGTCCCCGCCATGGGTGCATGCAGGATCTCTCACGGTATAGTAGTCCCTGCCACGGGTGCATGCAGGATCTCTCACGGTACAGCAGTCCCTGCCACGGGTGAATGCAGGATCTGCCACGGTATAGCAGTCCCTGCCACGGGTGCATGCAGGATCTCTCACGGTACAGCAGTCCCCGCCACGGGTGCATACAGGATCTCTCATGGTATAGCAGTCCCTGCCACGGGTGCATGCAGGATCTCTCACGGTACAGCAGTCCCTGCCACGGGTGCATACAGGATCTCTCACGGTATAGCAGTCCCTGCCACGGTGCATGCAGGATCTCACTGTACAGCAGTCCCTGCCACGGGTGAATGCAGGATCTGCCACGGTATAGCAGTCCCTGCCACGGGTGCATGCAGGATCTCTCACGGTATTGCAGTCCCTGCCACGGGTGCATACAGGATCTCTCACGGTATAGCAGTCCCCGCCACGGGTGAATGCAGGATCTGCCACGGTATAGCAGTCCCTGCCACGGGTGCATGCAGGATCTCTCACGGTATAGCAGTCCCTGCCACGGGTGCATGCAGGATCTCTCACGGTATAGCAGTCCCTGCCACGGGTGCATGCAGGATCTCTCACGGTACAGCAGTCCCTGCCACGGGTGCATGCAGGATCTCTCACGGTACAGCAGTCCCACGCCACGGGTGAATGCAGGATCTGCCACGGTATAGCAGTCCCTGCCACGGGTGCATGCAGGATCTCTCACGGTATAGCAGTCCCTGCCACGGGTGCATGCAGGATCTCTCACGGTACAGCAGTCCCTGCCACGGGTGCATGCAGGATCTCTCACGGTACAGCAGTCCCTGCCACGGGTGCATACAGGATCTCTCACGGTATAGCAGTCCCTGCCACGGGTGCATGCAGGATCTCTCACGGTATAGCAGTCCCTGCCACGGGTGCATACAGGATCTCTCAAGGTATAGTAGTCCCTGCCACGGGTGCATGCAGGATCTCTCACGGTACAGCAGTCCCTGCCACGGGTGCATACAGGATCTCTCACGGTATAGCAGTCCCTGCCACGGGTGAATGCGGGATCTGCCACGGTACAGCAGTCCCTGCCACGGGTGAATGCAGGATCTGCCACGGTATAGCAGTCCCTGCCACGGGTGCATGCAGGATCTCTCACGGTATAGCAGTCCCTGCCACGGGTGCATGCAGGATCTCTCACGGTACAGCAGTCCCTGCCACGGGTGCATGCAGGATCTCTCACGGTACAGCAGTCCCACGCCACGGGTGAATGCAGGATCTGCCACGGTATAGCAGTCCCTGCCACGGGTGCATGCAGGATCTCTCACGGTATAGCAGTCCCTGCCACGGGTGCATGCAGGATCTCTCACGGTACAGCAGTCCCTGCCACGGGTGCATGCAGGATCTCTCACGGTACAGCAGTCCCTGCCACGGGTGCATACAGGATCTCTCACGGTATAGCAGTCCCTGCCACGGGTGCATGCAGGATCTCTCACGGTATAGCAGTCCCTGCCATGGGTGCATACAGGATCTCTCACGGTATAGTAGTCCCTGCCACTGGTGCATGCAGGATCTCTCACGGTACAGCAGTCCCTGCCACGGGTGCATACAGGATCTCTCACGGTATAGCAGTCCCTGCCACGGGTGAATGCAGGATCTCTCACGGTATAGCAGTCCCTGCCACGGGTGCATGCAGGATCTGTCACGGTATAGCAGTCCCTGCCACGGGTGAATGCAGGATCTGCCACGGTACAGCAGTCCCTGCCACGGGTGAATGCAGGATCTGCCACGGTATAGCAGTCCCTGCCACGGGTGCATGCAGGATCTCTCACTGTATAGTAGTCCCTCCACGGGTGCATGCAGGATCTCTCACGGTACAGCAGTCCCTGCCACGGGTGAATGCAGGATCTGCCACGGTATAGCAGTCCCTGCCACGGGTGCATGCAGGATCTCTCACGGTATAGCAGTCCCTGCCACGGGTGCATGCAGGATCTCTCACGGTACAGCAGTCCCCGCCACGGGTGCATACAGGATCTCTCACGGTATAGCAGTCCCCGCCACGGGTGCATGCAGGATCTCTCACGGTACAGCAGTCCCTGCCACGGTGCATGCAGGATCTCTCACGGTATAGCAGTCCCCGCCACGGGTGCATACAGGATCTCTCACGGTATAACAGTCCCCGCCATGGGTGCATTCAGGATCTCTCACTGTACAGCAGTCCCTGCCACGGGTGAATGCAGGATCTGCCACGGTATAGCAGTCCCTGCCACGGGTGCATGCAGGATCTGCCACGGTATAGCAGTCCCTGCCACGGGTGCATGCAGGATCTCTCACGGTATAGCAGTCCCTGCCACGGGTGCATGCAGGATCTCTCACGGTATAGCAGTCCCTGCCACGGGTGCATGCAGGATCTCTCACGGTACAGCAGTCCCTGCCACGGGTGCATGCAGGGTCTGTCACGGTATAGCAGTCCCTGCCACCGGTGCATGCAGGATCTCTCACGGTATAGTAGTCCCTGCCACGGGTGCATGCAGGATCTGTCACGGTATAGCAGTCCCTGCCACGGGTGCATGCAGGATCTATCACGGTATAGCAGTCCCTGCCACGGGTGGATACAGGATCTCTCACGGTATAGCAGTCCCTGCCACGGGTGAATGCAGGATCTCTCACGGTATAGCAGTCCCTGCCACGGGTGCATGCAGGATCTCTCACGGTACAGCAGTCCCTGCCACAGGTGAATGCAGGATTTGCCACGGTATAGCAGTCCCTGCCACGGGTGCATGCAGGATCTCTCACGGTATAGCAGTCCCTGCCACGGGTGCATGCAGGATCTCTCACGGTGTAGCAGTCCCTGCCACGGGTGCATACAGGATCTCTCACGGTACAGCAGTCCCTGCCACGGGTGCATGCAGGATCTGCCACGGTATAGCAGTCCCTGCCACGGGTGCATGCAGGATCTATCACGGTATAGCAGTCCCCGCCACGGGTGCATGCAGGATCTATCACGGTATAGCAGTCCCTGCCACGGGTGCATGCAGGATCTATCACGGTACAGCAGTCCCCGCCACGGGTGCATGCAGGATCTGTCACGGTATAGCAGTCCCTGCCACGGGTGCATGCAGGATCTCATGGTACAGCAGTCCCTGCCACGGGTGCATGCAGGATCTCTCACGGTACAGCAGTCCCTGCCACGGGTGCATGCAGGATCTCTCACGGTACAGCAGTCCCTGCCACGGGTGCATGCAGGGTCTCTCACGGTACAGCAGTCCCTGCCACGGGTGCATACAGGATCTCTCACGGTACAGTAGTCCCTGCCACGGGTGCATGCAGGATCTCTCACGGTACAGCAGTCCCTGCCACGGGTGCATGCAGGATCTCTCACGGTACAGCAGTCCCTGCCACGGGTGCATGCAGGGTCTCTCATGGTATAGCAGTCCCTGCCACGGGTGCATGCAGGATCTCTCACGGTATGCAGTCCATGCCACGGGTGCATGCAGGATCTCTCATGGTATAGCAGTCCCCGCCACGGGTGCATGCAGGATCTCTCACGGTATGCAGTCCATGCCACGGGTGCATGCAGGATCTCTCATGGTATAGCAGTCCCTTCCACGGGTGCATGCAGAATGGAACTTGTTTGTAGTAAAATAGGGATAATACATCTTTTGATCCATCTTGTATAAACACCTTTGTTTGTTCACCAAAGACCATTGGGGTGTCTGGATTCTCCCTCTTTTTTTCATTTATAGTACAGTTCAGAGATGCAACATTTCAGCCCACAGTGGGCCTGTCCTGCAAGGGGATTCACTTCTTTAAATTGCCTTACTCAGAATTGTGTCATCAAACCTGTATTGTGAGTAACATTGGGGTAGTATTATCTACAAGAGAGTGAGATTTGTACAAGAGCTGGGAGACGGCTCCATTTAAAGAGAGCACATCATGTTATAAAAGCTTACAGTCAAAAGATAACAACATCCCTTTACACAGGGATATATTTTTGGGGGGATATGATTTTGTTTCCAAAAAGGCTTGTGTGTGTGAGCCCCAACCATCAGTCTTCCAGATGCGAAACTGGGTCACGGTACTGCTCCAGAGTTATGAAAAATGAATCCTATTGAAAGCATTCTTTCCATAGCACTGGGACGGAAGGAATCTGTTGCAGGCGCTGGGCTCCCATTTTGCAGCTGTGAGACTTGTATAAATAGACCTCTCATTCTGAAAGACATTAACAATAGTTATTGATGTGAGGAGCAGTTAATGATTGATTATGACAATGGCATTGTAGTCAAACTACAAGGGACAGCCCCCCCTAGCTGCAATGTGATATACAGATGTGGCAGACAGATGCACTGCATTAACGCTATATATATATATAACCCACACGTTATCTCATTCCCATTGAAAACCATGGGAACGCGTGCGGGCTCTCCTTAACGCACGCGTTCCTCTTCACGTTTTTTGCATGGAATTGAAGCATGGGGGTCTTTGGCGCTGAACTGTGTTCATTTCCGTTCCGGGACCCGCTGCTTCGAGATACTTACCTCCGTAAGGGGCGCCGGTAGCAGCTCTGGATGGGCTATCGAGGTGGCAGCTTTAACCCTTTGCGGTCCAATTAATTTTCACTAACTGCGTCAGTAGGTCTAATTTCATTTTCGAAATAAAAACCACATGCAGCTCAACCCCGTTATTGCGCACACTGACTGCGCACACTGACTGCGCACACTGACAGCGCACACTGACTGCGCACACTGACTGCGCACACTGACTGCGCACACTGACTGCGCACACTGACTGCGCACACTGACTGCGCACACTGACTGCGCACACTGACTGCGCACTGCGCACACTGACTGCGCACTGCGCACACTGACTGCGCACTGCGCACACTCACAGCGCACTGCGCACACTCACAGCGCACTGCGCACACTCACAGCGCACTGCGCACACTCACAGCGCACTGCGCACACTCACAGCGCACTGCGCACACTCACAGCGCACTGCGCACACTCACAGCACACTGCACACACTCACACACTCACAGCACACTGCACACACTCACACGCACACTGCACACACTCACACGCACACTGCACACACGCACACTGCACACTGCACACTGCACACTGCACACACTCACTGCACACACTCACACACTCACAGCACACTGCACACACTCACACTCACACGCACACTGCACACTGCACACACTCACACGCACACTGCACACACTCACACGCACACTGCACACACTCACACGCACACTGCACACACGCACACTGCACACTGCACACTGCACACTGCACACACTCACTGCACACACTCACACACTCACAGCACACTGCACACACTCACACTCACACGCACACTGCACACTGCACACACTCACACGCACACTGCACACACTCACTGCACACACTCACACACTCACAGCACACTGCACACACTCAAACTGCTGATGGGGATCGGTGCCGGGGTGGGGGGAGGGGGGGCAGTGAGGCTGCTGGAGTGCGTGGCTGCTGATGGGGATCGTGCCGGGAAGGGGGGTGGTTGGGTCAGTGCGACTGCTGGGAGAAGTACAAAGGGAATGCTGGGGAATTCCGACATTGGACCGCAAGTACTAAAATATTTTGTCGGATGTATTCCGACATAGGACCGCAAAGGGTTAAAGCTCCCGTGTCACGCGGGCCAATACGAACCCGCGATGTCATCCCTTGCAGCTTCATATTGGCCCGCGTAACCTGGAGCTGCTACCGGCGCCCCCAACGGAAGTATCTCGGGAAGCAGAGGGTCCCCAGAGCTGAAATCAATGGGGTTCAGCTCCTAAGACCCCCTGCTTTTGGGGAGTGTAAGCTTCTTTAATGCATGCATCAACGGGTGCAATAAAGTCTGCTACATCTGTAGTACCACTGAAGGCCACTGATTACATCCCACTTAAATTAGAGCTATGTAGCCAGGTCACCCTTTGCCCCCTGCGACCTCCCAGGGAGCCTCCGTGGCCAACACCGATGTCGGGTACTGCCGGAGGCCAGCGGCAGACCCGACGGCCATTCCGGAGGGTGGGGGCCGAGGAGGGAGCAGCGCCTCTTCTCCGCGAGCGGGCCGGTTGCCGGGGACGCGATCGGACCGTCGCTAAGGCCGCGGTCGCGTCTCTAAGGTCCTGGCGGCCGGCGAAGAGGGCGCCGCCATTACCCAGCAAATCGCGCATGCGCAAGGGAGTCCTGCGAGTGTAGGAACAGGCCAGGGAGATCGCGCATGCGCGAGAGGGGGACAACAAAGCCCGCGAAGCCCTAGCCTACCAGGGAAGGCTCTTGAAGAGGACTACAAGTCCCATGAGCCCCAGTAGCACCCCCGTGACGCCAGGGAGCCAATAGGGCTGAAGAATCTCCCAGGAGAGGAGATTGATACATTTCGCGGGCAGAGAGCACATTGGCAGTTGGTGACTGGAGCAGCTAGGGGAAGGAGGTAGGGTGCAGAAGTCAGTGACTCTCTGCACTAGGCCAGTAATTCCCCTAGGCCCAAGATAGCCCTGAGTCACACTAGTTGAGTGTTGTAGGGGCAGGCCCTAGGTTAGGGACCCTGCCCCATTAGCTATTCGCTAGTTAGGGATCCAGGGGACGCTGTGTTTCCCGCCACGAGGCTTGGGCTCAAGCCCTAACCTTAAAGAGAGCTGGACTATCTTCACGGAGGCCGAGCAAGCAGTGACTGCGGCCTGCTGGCAGCAGACAGATCCTCGCCAAGGTACAGACGGTGCGGAGCTGCGGTGATATTATCCACGCCGGAATTCACCCCACGCGTACGAGGATATCCCGGCGGATCCAACCCCAGTGGTATAGCAGCACCCGTGGCTGGAGCCCGGGCAGGTAACCTACAAACTCACGTGCACCAACAAGGCCTATCACCAGACATAGTGGCTGCGCAGTCACACACACACATTGGTATATGACTTGGGAGTGCGAGACATTGGGTTGGGGTTACTGGACACAGGGTGGGATCACACTTTGGAAGGTTAGCGTCCGCCGTGACGCATAGGTTAGCGTCCAGCGAGACGCCGTAGTCAGGTTGCCCTTAGCGAGGGACACCTGTTGTTATGTGTTGATGTTGTATTCCTTCTATGCATGGTAGTAAAGGTATTAGTCATTATCAATTCCGTTGTACGTGGTTATTGATTGTCCTGCGAGGAACCACTCCCCCTCTGGTGGGAGCCATCGCAGGTGGAGGCGCTGCACCTATTGTAAGTGGTTGTCCATAGTATTGTAATTGCCCCAGGTTCCCCGTGGGGGAAGCTCAGCCCTCCTGTGAGCCAACAGGTAACGCACCACACACACCTATGGTAACACCGTATGTTTCTCCGCTCCCACCGTATAATCTGCGATCGGGGGGGGGGGAAACCCGTTACAGCTATTACTATTCCTACTTACAGTATCAAAGATATGGACAAGAAAAGTGTCCTCACTTCTCCTGACTCTCTCTCCCTCTCTTCCTCTCTCCTTCACAGGTTCGTGGAGCCTGCAGTTTGAGCAGGGAAACAGTGTTCTTGTCCTGCGCAGCCTGCTCTGGTTAGGAATGACTTTCTACCACCGACCGCTCACCCCACAACACGGTTACATCTACATCGGGACCGGGGAGCGCAACATGGATCTTCCATTCATGATCTAAACACCGCCACTTGCTGTGAGGCGCCTTCCCTCGCCGCTGAAAGATGACGGGGGCTTATATATCGAGCAGTGTTGATGTTAAAGTTTATTTTGTATCCGTGCATTAGGCTCGTCTTGCTGCCTACTCGCCCACGTTTCTGATTTGTGGAGTTATGTAGATTAATAAATTACAGGAAACATGGGTTAGATCAGGGGCGCTTAACTCCAGTCCCCCCTCCCCACCCCAGGTCAGATTATCAGGATATCCCTGCTTCAGCACAGGTGGATCAATCAGAGGCTCAGTCAGAGAAGAATGAGTCTCTGATTGAGCCACCTGTGCTGAAGCAGGGATATCATGAAAACCTGACCTGGTTGGGGGCTGGGCTTGAGGACTGCAGTTGAGAGCCCTGGGTTAGAGCTGCAAAAATTCTGGTATCTGGGGCCATATTTGTTTCTTCCCATATTCCCTGGGTGTGCGGTAATGGCTGACGCTGCACTAAGTGTTTTGTATCTTAATCAGGATTTGTGTTTCTTACATGACACAAACTACATGGAGACCCTTGGTAGGTAGCAGCCCCCTGTATGTTTTTCTGGCATTCACACATCGATGTGAATTACTAATGTAAAAGGTTCATCAATAAAAAGAAATAAAATCAGTTTTTAAGAGCTGGCGTTCAGTTGTATTTTGACATCCCAGCTTCCTTACGCAGAGACCTAATCTGTGACCTGATCCAGAAGGGAAATATCAGGAAGAGACGATGTGAAGGAAGAAATCTAAAGTCTTACCGCCACGGTACAGTTACATAGGAGGTGAGGGTAAAAAAAGACGTTCATCGAGTTCAACATATGCTAAATGTAAATGACAGATACTTTATCCTATATCCGCACTTACAGTATATTGATACAGAGGAAGGAAAACATACAACCCCAGTGTTATATCATCCAATGATGTCTCATAAGGGGAAAAATACATTCTTTCCTGACTCCAAGAATTGGATTAATCCCTAGGTCAGCGCCCTCCCCATGTTTACTTATTTTTAGAAAGGTATACAGGGATATAACAAATGAGATGTCCAACCTTTTTTTTTTAACATATCTGTTGTATCTGCCATCATAGTCTCCATGGGTAATGAATTCCACATTGTAACTGCCCTTACTGTAAAGAACCCTTTCCTTTGTACTGCCCGTGGGATGCATAGTTCTTTTGAAAGCTCCTTGTATTGTCCCTGAATATATTTGTATATAGTTATATAGTTATCATATCCCCTCTTAGACGCCTCTTTTCTAATGTAAACAAATCTAATTTAGCTAGTCTCTCCTCATAACTCAGATTATCCATCCCTTTTTATGGAACTAGAGAAAGTGCAGAGATGAGCCACCAGATTAATAAGGTATTTTTAAGGCGTGCTCCCCAAAATTGTACTCCATATTCAAGGTGAGGTCTTACTAATGCTTTGTAAAGGGGCATTATTATGTTTACTTCCCTTCCATCCATTGCCTGTTTAATGCAAGATAAGATCTTGTTTGCCTTTGCAGCTACTGCATGACTTTGGGCACTATTGCTTAACCTGCTTTCTACAAGCACTCCTAAATCCTTCTCCATCAAGGATTCCCCTAATTTAACCCCATTAAATTTGTAAATTGCCTGGATGTTCTTGTTTCCTAAATGCATAACCTCACATTTATCTGTATTAAACCTCATCTGCCATTTACCTGCCCACGTTTCCAGTCTCTCCAAGTCCTTCTGAAGAGAAATTGCATCCTGCTCTGATTCTACTACCTTACACAATTTAGTGTCACCAGCAAAGATGGAGACTTTGCTCACTATGCCAACCTCAAGGTCATTAATAAATAAGTTAAAAATCAGGGGTCCCTGTACGATCCCTGAGATTTTCCACTCACGACTTTAGCCCAACCTGAAAAAGTTCAATTTATTTCAACTCTATGTTGTCTGTCCTTCCACCAGTTTTAAATCCAGGTGCAAATATTTTAACCGAGTCCAATTCGCTTTATTTTTTACACTAACTTCTTGCATGGAACCGTATCAAAAGCCTTTGCAGAATCTAAGTAGACCACATCAACTGCTTTAACCTGGTCTAAATTCCTACTTACCTCCTCAAAGACACTAATAAGGTTAGTTTGGCATGATCTATCCTTCATAAATCCATGCTATTACTAATAATTTTGTTTTCCATTAGGTATTCCTGAATATTATCTCGTATTAAACCTTCAAGTAGCTTCCCCACTATTGAAGTCAGGCTTACAGGTCTGTAATTCCCTGGTTGTGATCTAGCTCCCTTTTTAAATATAGGCACCACATCTGCTTTACACCAATCTTGTGGTACTGAGCCTGTGGAAATTAAGTCCTTGAATATTAAATGTAATGGTTCGGCTATTACTGAACTTAACTCCTTGAGAACTCTTGGATGTATGCCATCGGGGCCAGGTGCCTTATTTACTTTAATTTTACCAAGCTGCCTACGAACTCCTTCCTCAATTAACCAATTGTTCATTAATATGGAGGTTGTGGCTTCCTCCTGCGGCACTACTATTGAACTTGATTCTTCCCTGGTAAACACAGAGGCAAAGCATTTGTTTAATACCTCTGCTTTTTCATTATCTCCAATAATCTGTATGCCAATCTCACACTGAAAGGGTCCTATATTTTCTTTTTAAAGTACTAAAATAACTTTTTAGAGTTAATCTTACCTTCTATTATAATCCTTTTTTCATTATCCATTTTTGCTCATTTGATTGCCCTTTTGCAACATTTGTTACATTCCTTTTAATTCTGATACGATGTCGCCGTCCCTTCTGACTTAAAGAATCGACTGTAAAGCCTGCCTCTTCTTGTCCATTTCCTCCCCTACCTGTTTATTTAGCCACATTTGTTTAGACATTTCTTTTATACTTCGTGTATACACTTGGGTAATAAGCGTGCTTTTCTAACAATGTTTTAAAGACTGCCCATTTATCTTCCACATTTTTCCCTGCAAAAACATCATCCCAATGTATTACTTGTAGATTAGACCTCAATGTATTAACATCTGCGTTTCTAAAGTTTAAGGTCTTTGTTGAACCCAAGAAATCTGTTTTTTGTTTATAATGTATTTCAAATCAGACCATGTTATGATCACTGTTACCCAAATGTTCCCTGAGTTCAATATGTATTATCACTTCTACATTGTTTGATATTACCAAATCCAGTACTGCCCCTCTCCTGGTTGGTTCCTCAATCATTTGGGTAATTTTATTGTCTTTAAGCACCCACAAAATCCTGTTTCCTTTTTTTGCAATGCTAATCTCATTGCCCCGTCTATGTCTGGATAATTAAAATCCCCCATTATGCAAACATGACCCAGTTTTGATGCCTTCTCCATTTGCAAAAGTATTGTAGCTTCCTCAATCTCACAGATATTTGGTGGTTTATAGCATATTCCCACAAACATTTTCTTTGTACTTTTACCTCCTTTGCTAATTTCTGAACTTCTTCCTCAGTGACATTCTGCACATAGTACAATGGGGAACAGAGGTATGTATATTACAAAAACATGAAGTTACATACAGGTGAGGACAAACATGCACAAACAGGTACAAAGAGGTAATGAGGACTCTGCCCATGAGAGGGAATGAGGGACAATGATGAAACAGTGGCTCAGGTTAGAATATGGTCCAGTCTGACAGCTGAAGGTTTTTTTTTTTTTTGGGGGGGGGGGGGGGGGTGTTACATAGGATGGGTGGTCCTGTCACACAGCTGGTCCCAATGGGGTTGGATGTTGGGTATGTTGAGTAGGCTTACTTGAAAAGGTGCGTTTTCTTGGAGTTTGTAAACATCTGAAAGCTGGGGAGAGCTGGCTGATTTTATGTGGTAGGAAATTCATTTGTAAATCATTACTAAGGCTTTGCATTTCTAGAGGCCCTGGGAAGTAAGTGTAGGGATACGCGTAGTGGAGCTGGGAGGGCGGTAGATTAATCTAGCAGCAGCATTTTGGTCGGATTAGCGTTCGGAGAGTCGGACAAGGTGAATGCAAATTACGAGCAGGTTGCAATAATCTAGGTGGAACATGATGAGCGAGTGGATTCAGATTTTAGCTGCATCGAGAGTGCCGAAAAGGGTGTACGTTGGCGATATTTCGGAGGAGATGGCAGGACTTTGTGAGGGGCTGACTGCGAGGTCAGAGTCAAGGTTGATCCCAAGGGAGTAGCCATTGCAGTGAGTACACATTTTAATTGTGTTTGTGTAGCAATTACTCAGCTGACTTGGTGCATGTGCGCACACGCGCCCAGAGTAGCATCATTTTTACAAAGACCATATTACTAAGACAATGTTAGTATCTGCCATTCATTTACTGGCGGTCAGCAAACCCATGCTGCAATATAAAGGTATACGATTGTGAATTCCCAGTTCTCCCCAAAAAGAGGGCTCTCGTAGATATGAGGAAGATCCTGGGAAATATGTCAAATAATTTCATTTAACACATGTAACATGCAAGGAAATAATGCTGAGTGGACATCAATGCAGTGAATATTGAAAAGGATCAGACATCACAGCAAATGTTCTATATACAAATCAGGTTTCACTGATTAGCCTGTGTCTATGCATTTGCTTTTTTGTGCAGTGTGCCTCCTCTTTTAGTGGCAATGGACATGAAAGGGTTTGCACACGGGTGAGGAATAATAACACATCAGTCTGATACGTGCAGTGTCCGGAGTAACCACCTATGTCAAAAACCCACTTCGTTGGCGAGCAGAAAACGAAAAATGTTGAAAATAATGGAGATACTTATTCTTCGGCTAGCTCATCTGCTGAACAATAATAGATGCATTTGAAATTAATCGAGGTACAAACTCGCCCCACACATAAGCATATTGTGATTTGTAACATGTCAACAGGAGAACTTACAGTACCCGAAGCATGTTACACGGGAATGTGCCAAAATTAAAATGTATGTAAAAACACTTTTTAATGCCAGAACACTCCCCTTGCTCGGAGGCAACAAATTATGCTCCAGTAGCAAGTACTTTACATTTGGCACAACCACAAGATGAAACAAATTGCAGTATGACACGGCACACTCTTCTTTGCCCTATTACACAGACCCTATAGACAGGTCGCATTCCACATGTGCTCCGAGAAAAGCAATGCCTTAGACAGCTATTTTGAACACATCTGTTCCTGAAAGCACCCCTTCTACCCTTCCCTTTAAGAAGTTGGTTCACCTAGAATCTGTTTGCAGTTCTCTTTGTTTATGCGCTGGTCTCTGTTCTGTGAAATTCAAAACAAGGGATTGCTGTAGTTTTGTGTCGCTGAACATAAGCAAATAGAAATGCAAATGGTAGCGGTAAAATCCAGTCCTTTTGGCATCGTGGATATCAGGAACATATGATTTAATATTCAATACAAGGAGAGATCTGTCAAACTTGCTGCCCAATTAGCAGCTCTAACAAAAAGCACACAACACAGTGAGAAAGGAAATGGATTTGTTGGATGGGTGTGTGTAACCATGTCTTTATTATGTTCGAGTTTGCACCACTTCTCTGCCCCACTGGCTTTGAGTAGGCTAATAACAAACTGCAATGTAAAACATTGGTCAGGACCTTCCTTATGCTTCCTTGAAATTACATGGAGGACAGAAATGCACACACCGTCTAAAATATGTTCGTGCCATGATAGGGATATGTGGTCTCTGCCGAAATCCTGGGTGTCCTCCTGACCCCTCTGCTGGGAAGACCCGAGTGCTCGGCCGGTCCCACCTCAGTGTTTGATATAGAGGGGTTTCTTCCCATAGCGCACGTTGTTCTTCAGGATGGGGTCTCCCACTGGCATTCGCACCTTGCTCCACTTCAACCCCTTCTTAAGAATGGGCTTCATGGAGGACACGGACCATCGGGTCAGGTACCTGGGAGAGAGGGAGACAAGAACAGGCTGAAGTTTAAGTGGTAAGGCGCTTGCATGGAGGAGAGCACAGCATGGCTGACAACATATTCGCTTGGGGCCCTGGTATACGCCTTTGAGCCACAGAAGTCCTTTGAATCCCAGTGTCAGCGTTTCACAACTGCAAGCTCGGCGTCTCAGGCACCAGAACTTATTGTGGCTGCTTTGCAGGAAAGGAACCCGAGGTGCTGGTTCAGACACCTCTAGGCTGGACCCCCACCCTCTCTCTGTTGGCAGAAGGCCTGGGCCCTGCCAGTATGGGAGTGAGGTGGGGATTGAACAAAAGGTCTGTTTCCAAAAGTCACGTGATTTTAAAATTAAATAGCTTTCAAAAGACAGTGCTGTTCACCACGTGCAAAACAGCCCCGTATCCATAAAAGAAAACGATCCCACCATCCATCCCGTTTATTTTAACAGGATCAACATTTCAGTACTTTTTTTTTTTTTTTTCAACTTTATGTTTTATTCAGTTTTCATACATACATCAGTTATAAAACATAGTATAGCATGGGTCAACTTATTTGCTGTATGTACTGCCACTTCAATTCACAAATAAACACTACACAAAGACTCAGGGGGGGGGACACATTAGGGAAGAGAGGGGGCGGGATGGGGAAGGGGGGACCCCCTCTGCCACGTCTACTGGATCTGCCATGAGCCACTGCTTTTCCAGACCTCTCGGACTCCTCGTGCGCCCTTGCTAACCACTTGATCTGAGGCCGCATTTGTCCCTATCAGTCATGCCCGTCCCTGTGTTGCGATTACTGCCATTCGTTGAAGGAGAACTCACCTTGCGCTATCACAGCCAAATGGTGGCATTGCTCACCCCCGTGATGTCGGTTTGCGCCAGCCACGGAAACCAGACTTTTTGAAAATTTGAGCCAGTGTCATTGACCAAACTTGTCAATTTCTCCATCTGGCAGACGAACCAAATTCTGTTTCGAATCTTATCTATCAATGGAGTCGTGTTTTGTTTCCACAATGCCGCTGTCTCACACCTCATTGCTGTCGCAAAATGGGCGACTAGTTTATTTTCTGCTCTCGACAGGCCCTCCAGTGGTTTATTTAATAGAAATAACCAGGGATCCAGAGGAATTTCGAGGCCCCAAATCCTCTTTAGCCAATCCTGTATTTGTTCCCAGATCGGGCGCAACTGAGGGCAAGAAAACAGCATGTGCAACAAGTCCCCAGGCTCTCCACATTGTCTACGGCACAAGGGGGAGTAACCTGGTACAAATTTAGATAGCCTAACCGGGGTGAGGTACCACCTCATTAGAACTTTATATGAGTTCTCCTTCAATGTCGTGCAGATTGAGGTTCTTGCTACCGCTTCAAAGATTTCTAACCAGTCCTCGTCCTCTAATATTTCTCCCAGATCCCTCTCCCATTGTGTCATGTAGTCAAGTCTCTGTCTGCTGCCCTCTCCAGGATCGATCACTTCCTTATACAATCTAGAGATAAGTCCCCTTGGTGCGTGCCCACGTGCACAGAGCGTTTCAAAATTAGTCACTTTAGGACGGTTGGTGTGTTTGGTATAAAATGCCCGGATCTGGAGGTATCTAAAGAATTCTGTGTTCGGAATGCCTTTATCTGACAATCTGCGTGAATGTCTGAATAGTGATTCTGCCCTCCAGATCCTTCAACCTCCCGTACCCACTCTGTTTCCAGAGTAAAAAGTGTCCCTCGTCCATCCCCGGAGCAAAATCAGGGTTTCCAAATAGTGGGGTCATCAGTGAGTTCCTTGTGGTCAGTGCGCATTTAAATTTGGTGGCTTCCCAGACTGCAAATGAGTTGATCATTGAGGACAGCGGTCTCGAGATCTGCTTTAATCTAAGTTTTGGGTACCAAATCAGATTCTGAATTTCTAGTGGGGCACAGATATCTCTCTCAAGCTCCACCCACCTACGTAGTTTCGGGTCTGTGTGCCAGTAAATAATTTGGGTCAATTGTGCCGCTCTATAGTATGAGAACAAGCAAGGTACCACTAGTCCGCCTGCAGTTTTGGGACTCACTAATGTTTTTGCTGGTATCCTAGCTTTTTTGTTTTTCCAAATAAATTTAAAGATCTGGGCCTGCATGTCCTTGAAGTCTGCCCTCTCTAAAGGTATGGGGAGTGTCTGAAAAAGATATAGTAGTCTGGGGAGAAGGTTCATCTTTACGCTATAAATTCTTCCAATCCAGGAGATACCATACGTCGCCCACTCCTTCAGCTCCTTTCTCAGAGATTGCAAGAGTTTAGGGTAGTTTGCCTTATATACCAACTTAACCTCCTTTGTGAGATTAACTCCTAGGTATTTAATCGTTTTTGGTTGCCAATTCAAGTTGAAGTTAATCTCTATTAGTTTTTCTGTGTCTTTTGGAAGATTTAGGTTTAGAGCTTCCGATTTTGCTTGGTTTATTTTAAACCCTGAGATCGTATTAAACTTTTCCAGGAGGTCAAAGAGGTTCGGTAGAGAGACCAGGGGCCTAGACAGTGTCAATATAACATCATCCGCATATAATGCGGTCTTGTACTCCTGAGAGCGAATTTGAATTCCTGTGATATCTTTATTACTCCGGATGTGAGCTGCAAGTGGTTCCATGCATAGGGCGAACAACAAGGGCGAGAGTGGGCAGCCCTGTCTTGTACCACTTTTAATTGTCAGTGCGCCTGACAGGGGCCTGACAGGAACCCCTGATGGATTACCCGCGCTGTCGGATTAGTGTACAGCGCTTTGATTGCCCAAGATACCGTGTCCCCCATTCCAAACGCTGCAAGCGTGGCATCCAGGTAGGGCCAGTCAATTCTATCAAAGGCTTTTTCGGCATCTAGGCTTAATATGATGCCCGGGATGTTATTGGCATTAATATAGTCAATGGTATCTACTATTCTTCTAGTATTATCGGCCGCTTGCCTCCCTGTGATAAAACCAACTTGATCCGGGTGAATCAGCCTAGGAAGAATTGAACTCAATCTATTGGCCATTAATTTGGAATATATTTTGATATCTGAGTTAATTAATGAGATCGGCATGTAGCTTGGACAATTGGTGGGATCTTTGCCCTGTTTATGAATCACCGAGATGGACGCCTGCAGCATCATGTCTGAAAAGGACCCCCCTGCTAGGATATGGTTAAACATCCGTAATAAGTGCGGGGACAGAATCCCTATATATTTTTATAATATAGATTCGAAAAACCGTCTGGGCCCGGAGCTTTTGCAGGTTTAAGGTTTGAAACTACATCTAGCAGTTCTTCCGCTGTGAACTCTCTTCCTAGAAACTCTCGCTCCAACCTCGTTATCTTTGGCAAACCCGAGTCCGCTAAAAAAATTTCTAAAGCTTTACTCGTTTTATTGTTATGCCTCACCTTCTGCCCATCGTATAATCTTTCATAATATGCTCTAAACTCCTCAACTATGTGTTTGGGATTAGCCGTCAAGTCTCCCGTTCTAGTTTTAATCGAGTGTATTGTGTAGTTTTGTTGTTTGTTGCGAATTTTCCTAGCTAGCATGGTGTCTGGCTTGTTCGATTTTTCGAAAAATTTCCTCTTTGTCCAACTCAGTGTTATTTCAGCCTGGGAAGTAAGGAGTAGGTTAAGTGCTATCCTTACATCCTTCAACTCCTTTAATGTCTCTGTAGAGGGAGAGGGGGTTGGTCTGGTATTAAAGGGGTTGCACCCCATATGGCCACCCCCTGACCTCACCAGGGAGGCAAGGGGTTAACTGGACTGCGGTCCAGGAAGGTGGTTTACACCTTGTCATGTCATGAAAATGTATGTTCCCGTTCACATGTTTCATTATAATCCTGTATTTTAAAGATGTTTTAAAGTGCATTTCTGTATCTCCAGTTCTGGAGGTCGCAGAAAGTTGATATTTGGCCAATATGTGGAGTCACTGTAGGCATTAAAAACTGGCAAATTTAGACCCACTGAGCCCACCAGAATGGAACTTATTAATATGTGTAGATATTAAAGTATATATATGGTATTTTGGATCTGATCTGAAAAATGCAGACTCCATCTGCTAGGCTAATAGGTCATGAAGGGCAGCCGGCTGATTGAACCTAAGCACCGTGATCAAAAGTTAACTGCCTGATTGTTTACATCAAGTACTAATCAACAGATCAAGTACTAATCAACAGACTGCCACTCTAATTGTTACCTGAGGGTGGAGAATCATCAAACTGGAGTGGTTTGTAAGTGTTATGGCTACACCTACAAACAATGCAGATACTTCATTTGATAGACTGGTCGTTGCCCCTGATTTAATTATGGGGCTACCCATAGAGTCCCAGTACACATGGGCTAATTAGCTGGGGGGCATGGGTTAATGTGTGTCTCCACGTTAGGGATTGGATACAGATAATTGTTCACCAATAGTCTGTATTCAATGTTAAGAATAGGGTTACACAGGTATATAAACTGTGTCAACCCTACAGTTTTGAGTTCTTCTTCTGATACCATCTTCAATGTCACCGGATTGCTGGAGAATTGCTAGCTGATACTTCTCCATCCCCCAACCCTAAGTAAGTGTTACCTTCTTGTCTGTTAATTGTACTATATTGCTGTGTTCACCTTTTTAAGGAATAAATTATATTTTATTATATCTAAGCCTCGTTCAGTTCAACCCAGATATTTGGTGTTCATTATATCTTGTCATATTTACCGTGACAGTCCCCTTTCTACCAGTTCGGGTATGCAGTATAGAGAGTTCGTGGAGCTTCTCTCGCAACTGATTGGTTTTTAGCTTTCTTGCTATGTTGATCAGAGCCCCTCTCATTGTGGCCTTGTGAGCCTCCCAAAGAGTAATATGGGACTCCACACTGCCTGTGTTTGCCTTGAAAAATTGTGCTATCTCCTTCTTAATTTTTTGTGCTACCTCTGGGGTCTTGAGTAAGGATTCATTGAGTTTCCAATTTGCTCCCGGGCTGGCCAGCTTAATTTGAAAGCACCTCAGCTCAATTGGTGCATGATCTGACCATGAAATATCATGGATTCCCGTATAGGAGATCTGTGGGACCAGTCTATTGGATACAAAAAAGTAATCGATCCTACTGTAGCTGTCGTGCGGGTGTGAGTAGAATGTGTAACCTCGTTCTCCAGGGTGCAGTTCCCTCCATATATCCACCAATACATTTTCGCTAAGTCCCTGGCGAAGTGCTGTCACCCCTATAGACCTGTCTCTATGTCCCTGTTGAGTTCTATCCAGGTTCGTGTCCAACCTTTTGTTAAAGTCACCCGCCAGCACTATATTTCCGTCCGCCACCTTATTGAACAGTTCAAAGAATGAACGGAAGAATTGTGGATCATTTTCACAAGGGGCGTAGACTGATGCAAGGGTTAACTTACTGCTATGAACCTGCCCTGTCAAGATAAGAAATCTTCCCTCCGCATCCCTTTTGATTTTATCTACTTGGAATGGGAAGCTGTTGTGGAACAGTATCGCTACCCCTTTTCTTTTTTCCTTAGCGGATGCTAGAGAGAACTGGCAGAAGTGGCATTTCAGTCCATTTAAAGGACCTTTCTCAAGATGGACCTATCTATTGACCCTGTGAGTGCCCGATTTCTACATTTCTATATGCTATTTACTTTCAGTGCATTGCCCATTGGATACATGAATGCCGCTTCTACACCCCCCCCCCTATACACCCCACACTAAAGTGATGCTGGCTCTTAGTCCAGAGATAGAACCAAAACACCATGGGAACGTTGGCCTTGAGGCCCTAGCTATGAGATCAGCGAGGGCACGGCTACTCCTGTGCACTGCTGATGTTTTTTCTCATCCTCCTATCCCCCATGGTATATGGGTTCTGTGCTTTACCATTAAAAAGACTCCAAGTGTGAAGCCAGCACAGTTCTTTGTTGCCTTCTTTGGTCCATATCAATCCAGGATATGTCCTTTTGGAGATGAAAACCCCGAGAACTGGACACATTACTTCAAGTGATGTTTCAACAATTACATGAATGACTACCTGCTTTCTAATTGCTCTCTCTACATAGCCTAAGATCCTGCTCCCCATCCCTCCTGCACGTCTAACTTCTCCCCTATGTACTTATTGATATGGAAACGAGTGACCCAGCCTCAAAATAAGACTGATCAAAAACTGCTCACAGTAAAGTTAAACCTGTTCCGTTCCCAAAGGTCAACACTTCTGGTCCCATGGCTGGCCAGCATTGTAATGTTAGCTGGAATACCGTATAACAGTATGTATGTATGTCTATTTATATAGCGCCATTAATGTACATAGCGCTTCACAGCAGTAATACACGTGACATTTGTATTATTTGTTTTTTAGATAATTAACAGGTCATGGGAATAAGTGCTTCAGACATAAAAGTAACATTTCGGAAGAGGAGTCCCTGCTCCGAGGAGCTTACAATTGAATTGGTATGTAGGAAGAACGTACAGAGACAGTAGGAGGGCGTTCTGGTAAGTGCGTCTGCAGGGGGCCAAGCTTTATGGATCACGTGTATAGTATTAGCCACGGTTCTACTCATGCTTCTTTAAGCAAGTGTGTCTTAAGGTGGGTCTTAAAGGTGGATAGAGAGGGTGCTAGTCAGTTATTGAGGAAAAGGGCACTCAAGAGGTGTGGGGCAGTCAGTGAGAAAGGTTTAAGGTGGGAGAGGGCTTTAGATACCAAGGGGGTAGAGAAAAGACATCCATGAGCAGAACGCAAGAGTCTGGATGCTGCAAAGCGAGAAATTAGGGCTGGGATGTAAGGAGGGGCAGAAGAGTGTAAAGCTTTAAAAGTGAGGAGGAGAATTGAGTGTGAGATGCGGGATTTGATAGGAAGCCAGGAGAGGGATTTCAGCAGGGGAGACGCCGAGACAGATTTAGGAAAGAGTAGAGTGATTCTGGCAGCAGCGTTTAGGATAGATTGTAGGGGAGACAGGTGAGAGGCAGGAAGGCCAGACAACAGGAGGTTACAGTAATCAAGACGGGAGGGAATGAGGGCCTGAGTCAGAGTTTTAGCAGTCGAGCAACAGAGGAAAGGCCTCTTTCTTTTTTTTGTAATATTGCGGAGGAAAAAGCAACAGGTTTTAGAAACGGTTGAGTGTGACCCCTAGGCAGCGTGTTTGGACTAATGGGTGAATGATAGTACTTCCAACAGTAATGTGGAAGGAGGTAGTAGGGCCAGGTTTGGGAGGAAGTATAAGGAGCTCTGTTTTTGCCATGTTAAGTTTAAGTCGGCGAGGGCCATCCAGGATGATATAGCAGAGAGACATTCAGAAACTTTGGTCTGTACAGCAGGTGTAAGGTCAGTGGTTGAAAAGTAAATTTGTGTGTCGTCAGCATAGAGGTGATATTTAAACTAAAGAGATGTGATTAGGTCACCTAGAGAAAGTGTGTACAGAGAAAAGAGAAGAGGTCCCAGGACAGAGCCCTGGGGTACCGCCACAGAGAGATTGATAGAGGAGGAGGTGTTAGCAGAAGAGATGCTGGAAGTACGATGGGAGAGGTAGGATGAGATCCAGGATAGAACTTTGTTCCGAATACCAAGAGTATGGAGAATGTGAAGGAGAAAAGGGTGGTCCACGCTGTCAAATGCTGCAGTGAGGTCGAGTAATTTGAGCACAGTGTAATGACCTCTGTCTTTGGCAGCATGGAGGTCGTCAGTTATTTTAGTGAGGGCTGTTTCAGTGGAGTGATCAGTGTGGAAGCCAAATTGTAGAGGGTCTAGGAGAGAATGGGTGTTGAGAAAGTGGAACAACGAGAGAATACAAGACGTTCAAGGAGTTTAGAGGCAAAAGGCAGGAGGGAGACAGGTCGTTAGTTAGAAAGACAGATAGGGTCAAGCTTTCTGTTTTTGAGTAATGGTATAACGGTTCAAAGGAGGAGGGAAATGTACCAGAGTAGAGGGAGGAGTTAAAAATGTGTGTGAGCGTAGGGGTTATAGTAGGAGCAAGAGGTTTTAGGAGATGGGAGGGAATAGGTCAAGAGGGCAGGTGGTAGAGGAAGAAGAGGAGATCAGCAGTGACACATCCTCCTCTGAGACAGCGGAAAAGGAGTAAAGAAAGGCAGGAAGAGAGTTAGGAAGCGTTGTAGGATGGGAGGAGGAAACAGAGGGGGTGTCCGGATATATGGATTCCACCTTTTCCTTAAAATAGTCATCAAAGTCCTGAGGGGAGATGGAGGAAGCAGAAGAGACAGCTGAGGGTGGTTGAGTCAAAGACAGAGAAGAGTCGGCGTGGGTTAGACTTGTGCGTGTTGATTAGTGAAGAAAAGTAGGTATGTTTAGCCTGAGAGAGGGCAGAGTTAAAACAGGATAGCTTAAATTTGTAGTGAAGGAAGTCTGTGAGAGTATGAGATTTCCTCCAGAGGCGTTCAGAGGAACGAGTGGAGGAACGCAGCATGCACGTGTGGGAATTTAGCCAGGGTCTGGGGAGAGAAAGAAGGAGAGACAGGATTCAAAGTGAGAGAGAAAGGCAGAAGGGGGATGAGTAGAGATAGGTGGGCGATAGATGACCGACACGTGAACAGCGAGAGGCGAGAAGATCTGGACAGTGTGAACCTCAAAGGAGGGAAAAGCAAGAGAGGGGGGAATAGGAAGGGCACGGTAACGACAGAGAGAGGAGAGCAGGAGCCCCACGCCTCCACCCCTGCCATCAGGGCGGCGGAGTGTGGGAGAAAGAAAGGCCATCATAAGAGAGGGCAGCTTCCAGTGCAGAGTCAGACTGAGTGAGCCAGGTCTCAGTTATAGCAAATAGGAGCAGAGAGAGAGAAAGAAGTCATGCACAGAGAGGCACTTGTTAGAAAGGGAGCGAGCAATCCTGGGCAAGCAATCCGGGGTATACGAG
>NC_134486.1:416851904-416918801 GCF_040206685.1 Ascaphus truei
TGCACTCAACCCTGTGTCTTCTTGTCAGCGCTCACAGCACTGCAGCTGTGTCACTGACAAGACTCCACACCACACACACACCCAAGGGCAGCGTCCCTACCTTAGGTGCCTTCCCTCAGAAACTACCCACTACCCTAGTGGGGATTGGGGCCTGCCTGGGACCAGGGGATAACCTGACCTGGTGTAGGAGCCACTTGCTCCCTACACCCTTCCTGATCCCAGCTTCAACTGTCGTTCTCCTCAGCCCGCGAAATGTATCAATCTCCCCTCTCTGCAATCCGGGAGCCTTATTGGCTGCTATGAGGCACCTGATGCCTGCCTCCCTATGCCTCATGGGAACTGTAATTACCGTGGAGGCTGCTGTCGCATTGGGGCCACGTGCGCACTTGTACTGTGCATGCGCGACTCCCTAATGGCCGCCGCAACCCCTGCACCTCACTGCGCATGCGCGACCAATGCGCATGCTCGCGCAACCCGTCATGGCGGCCCCCGCTAGCCGGGTGCACCACAGAGCCTCGGAGCGCTCCCTGTTCCGGCCCCCACCTTCTCGGCGTGCCGGCGGGTCCGTCGCTGCCTCCGGCGGCACCCGCGACCACTCGGCGCGCAACAAAGGGGGTCTCTGCAGCTGAAAAGAGACCGGGGCTACACTTACATACACACACATCATACACACACATATATATACACACACACATACATTACACAGCTTGTACAGCTAACACAAGGAAGAACAGAAGCAGATGACCCTCTCTAGGACAGCTCCTTTGTCATTCTGGACTCATCAGTTTAAAGCAGCAGTCCCTCCTTATAATTGTGTTGTTCCCATCACTATGTTTAGCTTCATGTTCAGTTTCTGGTGTTTCAGCTGTTATCTGGGAAATCAAAATAGCCTCCAAATACTGCAAGCCAATAGGAAGCTGCCGCACCATGGGGAGAGGGGTAACTGAGAGCGCCATCTTTGCACACCCATAACGGAACACCAGCAACTAGACTGGTACTGTAAATATCTCCAAAACTGGGTCCCCCCCCCCGGAGGTACTGCAGTAAATAGCAGGGCCCGAGCCGCAGGCTCCCACTCCTCCCACTCAACTCTCTGTAAACAAAAGCAATCCACAAAATGCTCTGGATATAAGGCTGGACACCCACTTCAAACGCAAAGCAAATGTTTCAGCACAAGAAACTGACCCGAAGTGAAGTCCCGTGACGGAGAGGTGTGGGCGGTGCACAGCTCTGTGAAAAAAGAAAAGGCTGGATTGCTTAGATCAGCGGTGCGCAAAATGGGGGGCGCGCTCCCACGGGGGGCGGGAGATTTGTCTGGGGGGGCACGGGCGGTTGCAGGGGTCCCGCGCTCTTCCCCCAGGCATTTAAATGCCAGGGGATCACGTGAGGCCTCGGCAACAGCAAAACTAACAGAGATTCAGAAGTTGTGACGCGTCTCCATGGCAACGTGGCGGCATTTGACGCAGCAGAGTCATATGACGTGACGTCACAGGCGACAAATGACGCCGCGTGTCACATGACCCCGGAGCGTCATCTGACGCCGCGGCAGGTAAGAGGTGGGGGGGGGGGCGCAAATCCGGAGCAGGCCAGATAGGGGGGCGCAGCAGGAAACGTTTGGGCTCCCCTGGCTTAGATCATTTAAAGTTGAATAAAAGATGGAATAAAAAATGGAATAAAACACAGTATTAATGCATAACATCCACATGTGTGGGGGATGAGGGGGGGTGTAGGTGGAGGATATGATGGAAGGGGTGATAGTGGATTTCCACTAAATATACAAGCAATGAAACATAAACATATAGTTTCAATGACTCACTCACACGGAAGAGAGGATCTACACCGGATGTCCTGCGGTCGGCTGGGTCCCTCTCTCAATGAGCTCCGGTAGGGAACAACGCGTTTCGCAGTAAGCTTCGTCTGGATCCTACATCCGGTGTAGATCCCCTCTTCCGGTTCCACTGCCGGACGCGCCAGTGAGAGCATCAACGGAGGAGGAGATCTTGCAGGATCAAACCACGCGGCTGATGCTGGGCAACAAGAGTTGCAATTCAGTGTGAGTGTGCTTTTCTGTTTATTCACCTTGTTTTTATAACGTTTATACTTGTCTATGTTTATGTTTTAACTGTTACCAATAAAGACCTGTTATATTGCTAATCCTGGTGTTGCACACATTTTTTGGTCTATGGGCAACGGGGAGAGGAGCCACTCACACACCACACCTATTGGGGGATATTTTGCTGAGACGATTCTACATCACCTATACAGGCTGACATCACCCTCTGAGGGCAAGAACTCACATTAGGCCGTGTGAGTTTTATGTTTATTGTGACTCCACCATAGGAGTCTGCACTTACCAACTACAGTCTGCGTTGAGGGCGAAGTCTCACACAAGCCCGTGTGAGTCATTGAAACTATATGTTTATGTTTCATTGATTGTATATTTAGTGGAAATCCACTATCACCCCTTCCATCATATCCTCCACCTACACCCCCCCCTCATCCCCCACACATGTGGATGTTATGCATTAATACTGTGTTTTATTCCATTTTTTATTCCATCTTTTATTCAACTTCATCCTGTTCCATCAACATCGTGAGGTCCATGAGTTTTGCGCTGACCGTCTTCATACTCCCATTGCCACGTTAAGAAGGACACGGGGTTCCCTTCTTCAAGGTTAAGCAGCAGCCAAAAAACCCATCAAAAGGGCCAGTATATATTTTTATACTCTTTTACACCACAATATAATTTTTACATTTTTTTAATATTTTAATACATTACAGGCATTGTAGCATTTTCTAGCCACACATCCCAGGGAGCGCCCCAGTTCAAACATCCACTTAGATCATTTAAAAGATGGTTTATTAGGCCATAGGCAAAAAATAAAATTGAGGGATAACCCCACAAGTGAACTCTGACACGTTTCACCCATAATCGAGCTAAAGATACTAACCGCACTTGCAGCCATTTCCTAATCCTTTGCTGTGGCAGCAGCTCGGGTGAGAATGAAATAGTGCAAATAGTTGCATGTCATTTATATTTCTGCGCATTTTTGCCCATACAACTTTTCTTTGAACTCCTCTCTCCAGGAATTAAATAGTAGGTTCATTTTGTTTGTGGTCAATGAGGAAAGAGAGGGGTCGCGTTAACGGACCTTCTCACTCCCTACCCACCTTCCCAGACACCTCCATGTGGGTGGGCTCCCAATATCTCGGGGTATGAGGCAGGTTAAAGAGAAAACTCCTACAGCTCAATACACTGCCTTTCTCACCAGTATATGTATACATATTACTGCTGTGTAGTCTCTTCCCACAATGCATTGAGGCTCACGTCCGTGAGCAGGTAACTGCGCTGAGGCTGCTCTCCTGCAGATGTAGCTGTATGTTATGGGGTGCCGGTATCCCTTTGCTATGTTTAAATACACCGATAGCGCGGGATAATTTAAACATGGCCGCCGGGATACCGGCACCCCATACTAGGGCCTGTAACTCTGGAAGCAGGGGTCCCCGGACCTGAAATCAATGCAGTTCCGCTCCAGAGACCCCCTGCTACGATACTGTCTTATTAAAATAAAAGCCCTGCGATCATAGGTTAGAGGCGCGCAGGTGGAGTGACTGATTCAGTCGCTTACTGCGCGTCTCTTATAGACAGGTGGAACCCGGTAGGATTCACACAGCGCGAGTCCCATTCAGACGCAGGGACCCCCGCTGTGCTAATCGGATGGGCCACTACAGCCGGCTGTGGACCATCTCGCTGAGTTTTGGGCGAATTTGCCGCGATTTTGTCCCGTGGTGCGGTAGAGACCAGGCCGCTGCGTCTGTATACTCGTACGTGGTTCTGCACGGTCCTCCTGTGGTGAAACCTTTAGGGGCTGCAATGCTAGACGTGCACAGTGAGGAGATGACGGGATGAGCCGCACAGCGCTCCCATCCTCAGTGTCTCTCTCTCCACCACAATGCTGGCCTTTGTTCTCTGTGACCACAGGGCTGGCTGTTATAGGAAAAGAAAGTGTGTAAGAAGCAATTACACACATTATCAATGACTGTCTGTTGGCCACTGGCCAGAGACTGACTGAAGATAGCATCGTGAGCCAGGATCCAACGCAGGGTTGGGAAGCCTCGTAATGGGGAAGCGTAAGTTACAACTTATCAGTGTAATTGGTTCCTTAGAATATTGCTTAATAATCCGGAAAGTAACCTGGTTTAGCTTATGATTTGCACTTCTCCATAAGCACTGGATTCAAGCATGTCGGCCGCCACTTATGTTTTTCTGTGTGACTAATGACCACGTCGTAATTACTTTGCAGACAAAACACAAAAGAACAATTTACCAGGTCCAATCCCAAAATAATTAGAAAAGGAATGTAAAATCCCCCGCCGCTTTTGCTTAACCGTGGAAATGATTTAACAAATTATTTCAAAATAACTCTATGCGTCTGTTGTATTTAACTGTATTTATTCGGAATGTCCCTGTCCTTAATTCACTCTCCTCCTAGACAGAAGTGTCCCTTTAAAGCAGCCGTTTTAAAAATAATAATAATCCCCTTTAATATGTGCATTAATACAATCCACACAATGATAAGTAATTAGCGAAGTTGCCGATCGATCCGTTCTCCTGTGATCGATCGTCGAAGATTCGGCTCGGGGGGTTCACTAAATGTCAGTCAGTGCAGCAGAAGAGGACCAAAGATGCAAAGTTCTGTGGGGAAGATCATGTGACCAGGCAGTCACAAGATACAACTGGTGCACTGCTAGAGAGAGGGCAGGGCTAAAAAAGGGGTGTGTCAGAGCCTGTTTCAGAAGAGGAAGGGGATGTGACTTTGCAAATGGTTGCTATAGAAACAAAAAATGCATTATAATACATTACAAATGTCATTTAGAGCTGTTTAAAAAAATGCTACAAGTATTTTCTCATAGTACAGAACTGATTTATTAAAAAAAGGCACATGTAGGATATTGCTGGGTCTGCAGCTTTATATTCCCTGCTCTCTATCGGAAACTTCCTGATATATTGTAACAAGCCCAAAAGCAGAAGTTTAAAATCAATATAAATAGCAATTAATCCTTCTCTTATTAAGAAATAAAAATCTTACTGAGATGTCAACCTCCGAAGACCAAACTCTGTTAGATTTGTAGGTTGTGGCCCCAAAATGGTATTTTAATGGAAACGTAATTATTTTTTATCAGTGAGAACTGCATTAAAGTTGAAGCTGATGGCAAAAATCAGAGACTGGCTCCAAATCAGGGAGACGTATGTGTAGTTGGGAAAAAAGAAGGCACCCCAATATGATTTTAACCATTTGTGTGCCAGAGGGGTCATGGTGCCGGAGTGTGGTCAAGAGAGGGCTTTAGCTACAAAGGGGGTAGAGAGAAGACATCCTTTAGCAGAACGCAAGAGTCGGGATGGTGCATAGCGAGAAATTGTTGCTCTCCATAATTTGGTGTCTTTTGTTATCATTGTTGAGTTGAGAGTGAGGGACCCTTCTCTGCCATGGTTATTTCATTTTGTGTTTTTTACTGACGTAGGTTACATTGACCTTTTTCCCATTTGTTTCTGTATTTGACCGCATGGGATAAAGCACAGAATGTTACAGTCCAGGGCTGCCTGGCATCACACAAGTCTGCTACACCACATCTGCTTCAGTGTACCGTATCAAACTCATATTTTTGTTTTTTTTCTTTAGTGGCTTCATCAAGCACATAGAAGCTGGTTAATCAAGTTCCTCTAATTTGATGCAGGTCATTAGCCAGAGAGATTCCAACCAACTCGGACTTGGCAAAGATGTTTGTTGCCCTAGAAGGAGGAATTGGAAAGGGTTTACTTGGCGTGCATATTATATTATATTGGGATATGTTCCATATAAGGCCGGGGCTTTCTCACTCTATCTCTCCATATTACCACTTCCCAAATCTCAAGAGAAAAACATTTACGCTGAATCATTGAGACCCACCATCGTAGCGTCAATTTTAAAGCAGAGTCAGGTTTGATTCATGTAACCCATTCTTATGTCTTGTTAATGGAAGAGCAGCATATTTCATTTTTTCAGTGAAATAAAGTGTATTGCTAAGTTCTTTGGTTCATTAGCTGGAGATCTTGTTACAATCTGATGGTCTGCGCTTTGGTACATTAGCTGGAGATCTTGTTACAATCTGATAGCCGGGAAGTTTTTAAAAACTGGTCCAGATGTTTGAGTCATCCGCATTCGAGCACCCTGTTTGTTTTCATGTCATTAATCACGATCGTCACAACGCCGCGGCCTCCGCAGCATCCCCGCAGAACACATGTGCTCAGTGTCATCGACTTGGACTCGTGATCTCCAGTCCCGAGGGAATCCCAGGAGGATGCTGGGAAATGAAATATTTCCTTACGTTTAATTGCTCAGAATCTGGCTGACCCCCTGTGCATGTTTGCCAACAACAATACAATTGTCGGATGACTCCTACAACTCAGACACAATAATGTTGCATAAACTGCCCGACGTTCAGAGTATATTGAAAATAAAAGGAAACTCAAGATTGTGTTTCCATGTCCCACGTAGGTCCCTCAAGACTATTCTACTAGGTCAAATATCACACAACACACACCGTTCATACAGTAGGCGCAATCCCTCCTAGGACCAGTGGCTGAAGGAGTGGCTCAGTGACACTGACAGCCACTGAGTTTGAAGCAGTGGTTCAATTCCCGGTGTCGGCTCCTTGTGACCTTGGGCAAGTCACTTTATCTCCCTGTGCCTCAGGCACCAAAAACACATAGATTGTGAGCTCCACGGGGCAGGGACCTGTGCCTGCAAAATGTCTCTGTAAAGCACTATGTAAAACTAGCAGCGCTATACAAGAACATGCTATTATTATTATTATAATAATGGCATCTGAGTGGCTCAGTAAATAAAGGCACTAACTCTGAAAACAATGAGCTACATGAAATGTAAAAAAAGGTAATAATAAATAACTAAATATAGGTAAGACTGACATCTTAAAAAAAATAGGCACAGGATAGGTATTTTAAGTAATGTTTTAAAATGTTACTGTATCTATATTAACCAAGGGATGATTTTACAACCGTTGCCAATTCTCTTTTGGTGATAAGAGGAGAGATTTACTAAACAGTGCTTGGGACGGTGTTTGGCAGACGTGACATGGCAAAGTGTCCCAATGTGGCCTAGAAGAAGCCTATACCTGATACCACATACCTGTATGTAATAAGCCGTCCCACTATTTTCATACTGCAATGCATGGAAAATAGCTGTAATACATCTTTTAGTTTTATTGTGTCCACAACGCATCATTAGGAAGGGATCTTCAAGACTTTGCCAATGAATACAACAACTAATGCGATGAATGCTGAAAGGTGGAATATAACACAGAGATTATGCCTTAATTCATGCATTTATTCACTAATCCATATACTCACTATGTATTTATGTTTCACATGCTACAGTACATGCACATTCAGGTTGAGGTTGTATATATATATATATATATATATATATATATATATATATATATATATATATATATATATATGTATGTGTATAGTAAATCAGAGCTACAGTGATCACTGAAAAATGTAACGAGTGTTAAATAAGTGGGTGTGATCAATAATCTAGATTGGTGGCTGGAGTAAAAGTGATCGCTTAAATATCAAAGGAAGAAGTGTAATACGGGATTTCCTTACAATCATGATGAAATGATGTCGGACCAGGCAGAGAGAGAGTACAAACAAGTACAGCAATAGGAGCTGCTACAGTAAGCCACAATGGGGGAGACAAGCCCAAAAAAAGGGGGGACTGTGGGGGGTGGGGGGATGAAGACTACAAAAACACAATGTGAAGAGGGGAGGATACAATGAAGTGGGATGGAGGGATAACACACAAAAGGGCCAATAATGAGGGGCAACGTTTGGGGAAAGAATCCCGTCCTCAGGCCCATTCCCAGAGCTTCTATGCCACTGTCTACTTCCTTTCAAAGTGTATGCCTGTGTGAAACCCCAAGGAAAGTGTCACCAGATATCAGCATATCCGCCAAAGTTCAGCAAGGTCAGCAAACATGTTGCATGTCCTATATGAGGAGAGGTCTTGCAGGCTGTAATTCAGACAGAATTTGCTACACGTGGAACCCGTGGCCGGAGCAGTAAATGGAACAAACACCCTTGACAGTTAAGGATTACGCCACTAATTTGATGTAAACTGATCGGGTTGATCCTGTCACAACCTAAAAACTAAAGCTATCGATTTAAGAAACCCAAAGCTACGAAGCAGATAACAGAATCTTGATGCGGTCGCGGGGAGGAGATCCCCCTTCCCCCCCTCCCTCCCTCTTCTCCATTATCACCCCCCTCTCTCCTGCCCCTCTTTCTCTTTCTTGTATGTCGTCGTCGTCCCCCCCCATTTCCTAACTTTTCGGTTCTCTCTATCATTTTTCAACATAGTATAATTATCAAACAGTATAATTCGATCCTTCGATATCAGCTGAAAATAATGTTGAATCAATGTTTCATTATTTACAGGTGCTATCATAACCAGATCTTAAACAAGTACTCGAGAATGACCTGTATAGCCATCTTATTCCATATTATTGATACCGTTAACACCTATTTTATATGTATGTTTCTCCTGCTATACTGTAGGATACCTGATATCTGCTATTTGTACTGTGCAAAAAACGAATACAAATATTTGAAACAAAAAAAAAAGACGCATAAAATTGATAATAAAAATATAAAATGCATATGACAGACTGTATTAAAGTTATGCCACAAAAGATGAGGAAGGTTTTATTATGGATGTCATCTAAGTTCACATAATAAAATGAAATTGACTATATTAGATTACTTGTATCCAACTGTTTATTTAAACCATTAGGTATGAGAGTATCAAGTTTAAAGATTCAACAAGTCTCTTGACAACATTAATCTATCACCTCCCAATCTTGAAATTGGAATACAGTATGTTCGAGACCCTTGGTATTTCGAGTAAGAGGTGACTTTGTAAATGTTTATTGCAGAAATGTTTGGAGGCACTGTGTGTTCGAGCTTCCTCCAAAATACTACCTCAATGTTCTAAAACCTGAACAAACAAGTGGTGACTGGTGCGACCTTTATAACAGAGGTTGTAACCACAAGTCATACTGTAAGTACTGTACATAACACAGATTGTTCTGTAATCTATACTGTATGTCCCCTAACATGGAATTTATAATGTGTCTAAAAATTCTTATATTAATCTTCAGCAATCAGAAACTGACATGTTAAGCACCAAGAGGTCCAACATTTCAAATGATCATTTTTAGACAACAGATTATATGTTTCTATGGTAGAATTTATAGATGGTAGTTGGCTGGAAGCAACGCCATTGTTAACATTTTTAGCTGAAAGAAAAACTACAGTATTGGGTGTTTGGGGGAGATAATTTTTGAGCACGTGGTCTCCCGTAAGAATTCTCAAGTGCTTACTGAGAATAAATTTAATGTGAGACGCTGACTGATTAAACTTTGCAGTGAATATAGCTTTATAGTTAGTAACTATCGGATTTGAGGCTTTCTCTGTATATTTAGCCAGGAGGACCCCTCTATCCATACTACTCACTCTAAGATAGAAACCTTCAATTACTGTAGTTTAGCACTGAAACCTTTACAGAGAAATCTCCCCCTTAGACACAGTGATTGTCTCTCAAAGTCAACCACTGATGAGCAGTTCCGCTTCAACCGACTGAACTGCCTATAGGGAATGTTGTTAATCCAGTTATTGTAGTGATTGCTGCTTGCTTCAAGGTAATTGTACAGGAAACTGTTGTGAAGGGAACATCTGTTTTGATATCATGTTTTCCATCCACCGATAGGACGAAATCCAAAAACAAAATAGACGGGATCAGTAACAAAGGTAAATATAAGAAAGACTAAATTAATTGGTGTGAAAATGGGAAATAATGTAATTAATTCTATCTCCTTCCTATCCCAAATAATAAGAATGTCGTCTATAAACCGGCCATAGTCCACTTAACCTGCCCCATATGAGTTGCCCGATCAAACCTTTTGTTCCTCCAGAAACCCCCAAATATGGTTGGCATAACTGGGGGTGAACCTGCTGCCCATGGCCGTTTCACACAGCAGCAAATTAAAAAAATCAAATACAAAAATATTGTGTTATAAAATTATCTTGCAGCATTCCATGACATTGGCGCATCTCTTGCAGCATTCCGTGATATTGGTGCATCTCTTGCAGCATTCCATGACATTGGCGCATCTCTTGAAGCATTCGATGATATTGGTGCATCTCTTGCAGCATTCCATGATATTGGTGCATTTCGTGCAGCATTCCATGATATTGGTGCATCTCTTGCAGCAATCCATGATATTGGTGCATCTCTTGCAGCAATCCATGATATTGGTGCATTTCTTGCAGCATACCATGATATTGGTGCATCTCTTGCAGTATTCCATGACATTGGTGCATCTCTTGCAGCATTCCGTGATATTGGTGCATCTCTTGCAGTATTCCATGATATTGGTGCATTTCTTGCAGCACTCCATGATATTGGTGCATCTCTTGCAGCATTCCATGATTTTGGTGTATTTCTTGCAGCATTCCATGATATTGGTGCATCTCTTGCAGCATTCCATGTTTTTGCTGCATCTCTTGCAGCATTCCATGACATTGGTGCGTCTCTTGCAGCATTCTATGATATTGGTGCATCTCTTGCAACATTCTATGACATTGGCGCATCTCTTGCAGCATTCCATGTTTTTGCTGCATCTCTTGCAGTATTCCATGATATTGGTGCATTTCTTACAGCATTCCATGTTTTTGCTGCATCTCTTGAAGCATTCCATGATATTGGCGCATCTGTTGCAGCATTCTATGATATTGGGCATCTCTTGCAGCATTCCATGACATTGGTGCATCTATTGCTGCATTCCATGACATTAGCGCATCTTTTGCAGAATTCCATGACATTGGCGCATCTCTTGCAGCATTCCATGATATTGGCGAATCTCTTGCAGCATTCCATGATATTGGTGCATCTCTTGCAGCATTCCATGATATTGGTGCATCTCTCGCAGCATTCCATGATATTGGTGCATCTCTTGCAGCATTCCATGACATTGGCGCATCTCTTGCAGCATTCCATGATATTGGCGAATCTCTTGCAGCATTCCATGATATTGGTGCATCTCTTGCAGCATTCCATGATATTGGCGCATCTCTTGCAGCATTCCATGATATTGGTGCATCTCTTGCAGCATTCCATGGCATTGGCGCATTTCTTGCAGCATTCCATGGTATTGGCTCATCTCTTGCAGCATTCCATGACATTGGTGCATCTCTTGCAGCATTCCATGATATTGGCACATTTCTTGCAGAATTCAATGATATTGGTGCATTTCTTGCAGCATTCCATGATATTGGCGCATCTCTTGCAGCATTCCATGACATTGGCGCATCTCTTGCAGCATTCCATGATATTGACGCATCTCTTGCAGCATTCCATGACATTAGCGCATCTCTTGCAGCATTCCATGACATTGGTGCATCTCTTGCAGCATTCCATGATATTGGCGCATTTCTTGCAGCATTCCATGATATTGGTGCATTTCTTGCAGCATTCCATGATATTGGCGCATTTGTTGCAGCATTCCATGATATTGGCGCATCTCATGCAGCATTCCGTGATATTGGCGCATCTCTTGCAGCATTCCATGACATTGGCGCATCTCTTGCAGCATTCGATGATATTGGTGCATCTCTTGCAGCATTCCATGATATTGGTGCATTTTTTGCAGCATTCCATGATATTGGTGCATCTCTTGCAGCAATCCATGATATTGGTGCATTTCTTGCAGCATACCATGATATTGGTGCATCTCTTGCAGCATTCCATGACATTGGCGCATCTCTTGCAGCATTCCATGATATTGGTGCATCTCTTGCAGCATTCCATGATATTGGTGTATTTCTTGCAGCATTCCATGATATTGGTGCATCTCTTGCAGCATTCCATGTTTTTGCTGCATCTCTTGCAGCATTCCATTACATTGGTGCGTCTCTTGCATCATTCCATGATATTGGTGCATCTCTTGCAACATTCCATGACATTGGCGCATCTCTTGCAGCATTCCATGTTTTTGCTGCATCTCTTGCAGTATTCCATGATATTTGTGCATTTCTTGCAGCATTCCATGTTTTTGCTGCATCTCTTGCAGCATTCCATGATATTGGTGCATCTCTTGCATCATTCCATGATATTGGCGCATCTCTTGCAGAATTACATGATATTGGCGCATCTCTTGCAGCATTCTATGATATTGGGCATCTCTTGCAGCATTCCATGATATTGTTGCATCTCTTGCAGCATTCCATGATATTGGTGCATCTATTGCAGCATTCCATGATATTGGTGCATCTCTTGCAGCATTCCATGACATTAGCGCATCTCTTGCAGAATTCCATGACATTGGCGCATCTTTTGCAGCATTCCATGATATTAGCGAATCTCTTGCAGCATTCCATGATATTGGTGCATCTCTTGCAGCATTCCATGATATTGGTGCATCTCTTGCAGCATTCCATGATATTGGCGCATTTCTTGCAGCATTCCATGGTATTGGCTCATCTCTTGCAGCATTCCATGACATTGGTGCATCTCTTGCAGCATTCCATGATATTGGCACATTTCTTGCAGCATTCCACGATATTGGTGCATTTCTTGCAGCATTCCATGATATTGGCGCATCTCTTGCAGCATTCCATGACATTGGCGCATCTCTTGCAGCATTCCATGATATTGGCGCATCTCTTGCAGCATTCCATGATATTGGCACATTTCTTGCAGCATTCCACGATATTGGCGCATCTCTTGCAGCATTCCATGATATTGGTGCATCTCTTGCATCATTCCATGATATTGGCACATTTCTTGCAGCATTCCACGATATTGGCGCATCTCTTGCAGCATTCCATGACATTAGCGCATCTCTTGCAGCATTCCATGACATTGGCGCATCTCTTGCAGCATTCCATGATATTGCCGCATCTCTTGCAGCATTTCATGATATTGGCGCATCTCTTGCAGCATTCCATGACATTGGCGCATCTCTTGCAGCATTCCACGATATTGGTGCATTTCTTGCAGCATTCCATGATATTGGTGCATCTCTTGCAGCATTCCATGATATTGGCACATTTCTTGCAGCATTCCATGATATTGGTGCATTTCTTGCAGCATTCCATGATATTGGCACATCTCTTGCAGCATTCCATGATATTGGCGCATCTCTTGCAGCATTCCATGATATTGGCATATTTCTTGCAGCATTCCACGATATTGGCGCATCTCTTGCAGCATTCCATGATATTGGCGCATCTCTTGCAGCATTCCATGATATTGGCACATTTCTTGCAGCATTCCACGATATTGGCGCATCTCTTGCAGCATTCCATGACATTAGCGCATCTCTTGCAGCATTCCATGACATTGGCGCATCTCTTGCAGCATTCCATGATATTGCCGCATCTCTTGCAGCATTTCATGATATTGGCGCATCTCTTGCAGCATTCCATGACATTGGCGCATCTCTTGCAGCATTCCATGATATTGCCGCATCTCTTGCAGCATTCCATGATATTGGCGCATTTCTTGCAGCATTCCATGACATTGGTGCATCTCTTGCAGCATTCCTTGACATTGGCGCATTTCTTGCAGCATTCCATGATATTGGCGCATCTCTTGCAGCATTCCATGACATTGGCGAATCTCTTGCAGCATTCCATGATATTGCCGCATCTCTTGCAGCATTCCATGATATTGGCGCATTTCTTGCAGCATTCCATGACATTGGTGCATCTCTTGCAGCATTCCTTGACATTGGCGCATTTCTTGCAGCATTCCATGATATTGGCGCATCTCTTGCAGCATTCCATGGCATTGGCGCGTCTCTTGCAGCATTCCTTGACATTGGCGCATTTCTTGCAGCATTCCATGATATTGGCGCATCTCTTGCAGCATTCCATGATATTGGCGCATCTCTTGCAGCATTCCATGATATTGGCACATTTCTTGCAGCATTCCACGATATTGGCGCATCTCTTGCAGCATTCCATGACATTAGCGCATCTCTTGCAGCATTCCATGACATTGGCGCATCTCTTGCAGCATTCCATGATATTGCCGCATCTCTTGCAGCATTTCATGATATTGGCGCATCTCTTGCAGCATTCCATGACATTGGCGCATCTCTTGCAGCATTCCATGATATTGCCGCATCTCTTGCAGCATTCCATGATATTGGCGCATTTCTTGCAGCATTCCATGACATTGGTGCATCTCTTGCAGCATTCCTTGACATTGGCGCATTTCTTGCAGCATTCCATGATATTGGCGCATCTCTTGCAGCATTCCATGACATTGGCGAATCTCTTGCAGCATTCCATGATATTGCCGCATCTCTTGCAGCATTCCATGATATTGGCGCATTTCTTGCAGCATTCCATGACATTGGTGCATCTCTTGCAGCATTCCTTGACATTGGCGCATTTCTTGCAGCATTCCATGATATTGGCGCATCTCTTGCAGCATTCCATGACATTGGCGCATCTCTTGCAGCATTCCATGATATTGGTGCATCTCTTGCAGCATTCCATGACATTGGCGCATCTCTTGCCATACTGGTGACTGTCACACGGTTACTGCTCTAAACAAGGACCCCTTCTAACCTCCATGGTCACATCTCAGGTTCTACCACATGGTGAGCCTGCTTCAACAAGGCCACTTCCCAGCAGACGGGAGATACTGTTTGCTCATCCATGTGCCAGCTTCAGAAGGCATGGAAGAAAATAGGTTACTTATGCGGATTTTATCATTTCGTTAAGAAGGCCAATCATGTTGCACTGTGATTAATAATTTCTATGAATCTGTAATGCTTCAGCCAATCAGAAACTGTCTGGGGATAAGCAATTCTCCTATACAGTATACTGATGTTTTGGGACTTCTTTAATTCCTGTTTTCTGATGTGTTTAATGTGGTGTTGCATTAAATAAGTAAGTTTAGTGAATGTAAGTTGTGCCGTATAAAGGCAGTCCTCGTTTTACAACGCTTCGCTTTACAACGAATGGCTTATCCAACGCTATGCAATGCATACCTATGTTCACTTTTACAACGCCAGAATGGCTTATCCAACGCTCTTACGACGCTTTGCAACGTTGTGTATGTGTGTATATATATACACACATACTGCTGCGGCCCCTCCTATCCTCCTACTTACCCGTAAAAATGCGGAAATGTTCTCCGTTTGTTTCGGAGTTTCCCGCGCGTCAGCCGCACAAGCGCTAATGGCGCTTTACATTGAAAGCGCCCGCGGCGCCGAAACCGGATGAAAAAACACCGCATCTGCCCGCGGTTTCTAAAATCCCGCGGTGGCGGCCGCAGGAGGTTAAAGGCGGCCGCCACTGTCCACATAAACAACGTTGCAAAGCATATATATCAAAATGTGAGTGGGATACTTATTTAGTTTCTTTACTAGTTTTAAAATAAAAGGTTTAACACTATATTGTTTTTCCTTTCCTTTTCCCTACCTAATCCCTGTATGAGATCCGTCTGCAAGACGTAATCCCCGTACACAGGTGCACCGCGACTGCTGTGAAGCACGGTGAAAGCAGTGACTTTGAAAAGCGGAGAGTTACCAGCAGAGACTTAAAAGATCACCAAGCTGAGTTCCTGATCCCAGAGTGGATAAACAGCTGATATATAACTACATTGCTGTAAGTGCGTATCTCACCAATTTGTTACTCTGATAATCTGACATACTACACTATGATGGTTCTTTTTCTCTTTTTTTTCTTTCTCTCCCTGGTTTTTTTGCGCCTCGGTCATTCTTTCTCGTACATTTTATATCGGCAATTGTGGAGCCGTGGACTTATGTGGCAGCAGATTTAACAGGGCCAGTCAGTATTTAAAGGGTTAATACCTCTCGTTTATAAATTGAATTGGCTAGTTGCAGTTTTTTACCAAATACTGTATTTGATATCTTGTTGGGAGTTGCGCTGTATGTTTCTTGTATAATATATATATATAAAATATATTATACTATATAATATATTATTTATTATGTTATACTATATATATAATACAGTATATACACTATATAATGTATATGTGTGCTGCATATCTTATTGCCTGCGTAAAATATTTGGTGTATTTTATTGTTAAAAATGCCGTCAGGAACGGAACCTTTCATTTAAACAGTGTTCCTATGGGAAAACGTGTTTCGCTTTACAACGTTTCGCTATCCAACGCCATTTTGAGTAACGCATTGTGTTGGATAACAGAGGACTTCCTGTACAATAAATACAGGGTATGGAACGAGGCCAAACTGTCATAACATTAACATGCTGACATAGTCAAGAGGCATAAAATAAAGGCAACGGCTTCGTTACAATAATACAAGTACCAGGCTACTACAGTCAATGAAATTAACATCAACAATGGAAATGGCTGAGGCACTCCAGGAAACGGCACATACGCTCCCGACATACAAGGGAAATGGCTGAGGCACTCCAGGAAACGGCACATACGCTCCCGACATACAAGGGAAATGGCTGAGGCAGTCCAGGAAACGGCACATACGCTCCCGAAATACAATGGAAATGGCTGAGGCTCTCCAGGAAACGGCACATACGCTCCCGACATACAATGGAAATGGCTGAGGCTCTCCAGGAAACGGCACATACGCTCCCGACATACAATGGAAATGGCAGAGTCTCTCCAGGAAACGGCACATATACGCTCCCGACATACAAGGGAAATGGCTGAGGCTCTCCAGGAAACGGCACATACGCTCCCGACATACAATGGAAATGGCAGAGTCTCTCCAGGAAACGGCACATATACGCTCCCGACATACAAGGGAAATGGCTGAGGCACTCCAGGAAACGGCACATACGCTCCCGACATACAAGGGAAATGGCAGAGGCACTCCAGGAAACGGCACATACGCTCCCGACATACAATGGAAATGGCAGAGGCAGTCCAGGAAAGGGCACATACCCACCCAGTCACTCAGTAAAGTCACCCACCCACCCAGTCACCCACCTAGTCACCCACCCCCCCCATCACTCAGTAAAGTTACCCACCCACCCAGTCACTCAGTCACCCACCCACCCACTCAGTCAGTCACCCACCCAGTCCCTCAGTCAAGTCACCCAATCACCCACCCACCAAGTCACTCAGTCACCCGCCCAGTCAATCAGTCAAGGTCACCCACCCATCCAGTCGCCCATCCACCCACCCAGTCATTCAGTCACCCACTCACTCAGTCACCCATCCAGTCACTCACTCAAGTCAATCAGTCACCCACCCACCCAGTCACCCACCCACCCGGTCACTCAGTCACCCACGCACCCAGTCACTCAAGTCACTCACCCACCCAGTCACTGTCACCCACAGTCACTCAGTCAGCCACCCACTCAGTCACTCACCCACCCACGCACCCAGTCACTCAGTCAACGCAGTCACCATACCAGGCAGTCAGTCACCCATCCAGGCAGTCTGTCACCCACCCAGGCAGTCACCCACCTGAGTCACTCTGTCACCCAAGTGTCACTCAGTCACCCACCCAGTCACTCAGTCACCCACACACCCAGTCACTCAGTCACCCGCCCAGTCACCTACCCAGTCACTCACCCACCCAGTCACTCACCCACCCAGTCACTGTCACCCACCCAGTCACTCACCCATCCATTCACTCAGTCACCCACCCACCCAGTCACTCAGTCACCCACCCAGTCACTCAGTCACCCACCCAGTCACTCAGTCAATGCAGTCACCCACCCAGGCAGTCAGTCACCCACCCACCCACTGAGGCAGTCAGTCACCCACCCAGGCAGTCAGTCACCCACCCACCGAGGCAGTCAGTCACCCACCCAAGCAGTCAGCCACCCATCCAGGCAATCAGTCACCCACCCAGGCAGTCAGTCACCCAGGCAGTCAGTCACCCACCCACCCACCGAGGCAGTCAGCCACCCACCCAGGCAATCAGTCACCCACCCAGGCAGTCAGTCACCCACCCAGGCAGTCAGTCACCCACCCAGGCAGTCAGTCACCCACCCAGGCAGTCAGTCACCAACCCAGGCAGGCAGTCACCCACCCAGGCAGTCAGTCACCCAGGCAGTCAGTCACCCACCCACCCAGGCAGTCAGAGTTGCTGGTTACCCCGAAACATGTACTCAGGAATCCTACCAGATTCCCAGGGACACGAAGACACAGACCACTGGACAAAATCCTCATTAGGAAGCAGTTAGCGGCTCACCGCCAGATCTCCCTGCTTCAGCACAGACCAGAAAAGTAAGACTGGGCAGGGGGAAATCACATTCCAAAGTCCCCTGGTATATACCGAAACCCCCAGAACCCAGTGTAGGGATTCGGAGTCTCTCCCACCAGGTATAAGGTGGCGAGAGTAAAAGTCAGTCACCCACCCAAGCAGTCAGCCACCCACCCACCCAGTCAGCCGAGACAATCCCACCCACCCACCCAGGCAGTCAGTCACCCACCCAGGCAGTCAGTCACCCACACAGGCAGTCAGTCACCCACACAGGCAGTCAGTCACCCACCCAGGCAGTCAGTCAGTCACCCAGTCAGTCACCCACCCAGGAAGAAAACCGTTAAGTAAAAGTTGTGTGCTAAAAAATATTTTTTCGTGGTACTGTAGCTGCGCTATGGGATCCGGGGGGGGGGGAGGGGGTGCAGGGGGCCCTGTTCCTTTCATTTGTCCTGGCCCCACGATTTCTGTCGGCGGCCCTGCCCTTGACATTACTGATGGGTGGTCCTATATGCCCTCCACATTTCTCACTATCCCTTTCATCCATTTATTGCTCTGTCTGTGTCTTTAACACCCCCTCTGCCATTCCTTTCCTAATCTGCCTTAGATTGTAATCTTCTTTTGTATCGCCTGACCTGAGGAACAGAGAGAACTCTCAAAAGCTTGTCTCATAAAATCAATTGTGAGTCCAAATAAACCAGGTATCCCCTAATACTGAAGTACTCATTTACTCTGCACTATAAATGTAGCATAAAACTGAGCACAGCTGCATTTACACTGTGATAAAAGCTTTATTCTGTAGGTTGCGTAGAGTATAAAACTGGATCTCTTTCTGTTTTCTTGCCTGACAGACGTATGTGCTGCGTAACAATCTCCTCTTTCTATTCCCTCTGCCCCCTGACCCTTACCAAATGAGCGTGAAATCCACCCTCAAACGCTACTTATTAGGCATGCTCTCTTTTAACATGTGTGAGATACAGTGATCATTGAACATTGTCACTGATTGGAGAGAAAAATAATCATGTCATTAATTTCTGTGTCAATGTGAAGAAATAATCCAGCTTTAGCTTCTGGGTTAATTTGCCTAAAGAGGGTAAATAAGTCCACAATTATCTTCCCCCAGTGATCTACCTGTAAACCTTCGAGGACCAAAATCTGGGAGATTTGGGGATTCTAGTCCAAAATGTTTTGAATGGAAAAGCACTGATTTCTCTCAGTGTCTCACTAAGGATGTTTCTATGGTGCTGATGCTACATATCCGTGAGCCCGACTCCATATCAGTGAGCTTCGCAGGGAGCCTGGGAGAGCGGTCAGCTCTGGAGCTGCATGTCGGAGAAACGAGTCACTCAACGTTTTTCATGTCAATTGCTAGAAGACGGGGAGAAAGACGAGTCCCGATGTTATCAGCCGACCGGTTCGTTTGCGAGCTCAATGTTTATATTGGAGACGAGGAGTTACAAAGTGTTCCAGTTATTAAACCAGTGTGTTAATGTACAAAAGAAACCACTGCACTCATCACTTCTCATGGTCAGATCGCTACAGAAATGACCAAAAAATACAGGGACTTCAAAAGGGATGTTTAAAAGCCCCTAAGAAAAAAAAGAACATTTGAACTCAAAAGAAAAATGTATTGACAGTAAAAAAAAAAAACGATAGAAAAAGGTATGTACTTAAAATTGATCTGGGGTTTTTCACTATCAGACATATCCTCCCTGCCTCTGATTCTGACACTTCACCTCCTACTTCGTAAGTCCCCTCCCACCCACCGCTGCTGGGCACTTGGGTCTCCATTGTGGCGGTGAGGGGGTGCCCCAGAGCCATATTGGGGAGTTTGAAGTGTCAGCTCTGCAACCCAGTTATGGCATGTGCACTGTATTTGAATAAAGATGTATGTGTGTGTTTTACTGTTCCATGAGTGCCAACCAGAGGAGATTCACAGGGCGTGAGTTTCAGGGGTGATGTTACGGTAATGTGTTGTCAGGGTGTGTTTGGGTAGAAGGGGGCCAGAGTTGCTGGTTACCCCAAAACATGTACCCAGGAATCCTACCAGATTCCTGGAGACATGAAGACACAGACCACCGGACAAAATCCTCCCTAGGAAGCAGTTAGCGGCTCACCGCCAGATCTCCCTGCTTCAGCACAGACCAGAACAGTAAGACTGGGCAGCGGGAAATCACATTCCAAGGTCCCCTGGTATATACCCAAACCCCCAGAGCCCAGTGTAGGGGTTCGGAGTCTCTCCCACCAGGTATAAGGTGGCGAGAGTAAAAATGTTTCTAAGTCCAGCGCTTAAATAATAAAAGCGGCTGTTTGCTAACTTTTGCTAGGAAGCTCCTAGCGCTCTGAAACTGGCTGTGCACATCATTCAGGTAGAAACATATAAAAATAATCATAACACAATTTTAATAACTTTGTATAAAAATTAATGAATGAAAGTTCCACTCAAATTGTGTATTAACAATAATAGGCATATTTGGGCTTTCATTCAGGACACCGGAGACAGAGAACCACTAATTTATTATAACACCCCACTTAGTATGTGTGTAGTGACTCACTATAAATGAGCTGAGGATGTGCAGCTCCGGACTTCAAAGGCATCCTGCTGGCTTGATGCCACAGTCTGTCAAAGTCTGGAGTTGAAAGGGCTCAGTGTCCCTAAGGTGTTAAATGGGGAGGGGTTCCTCAAATACCCCCATCCTAGTGTAAAGTCGGGGCAGTTTGGAAAATGGTGGCCAGCCCAGACTTACTGTCGCCAGGTAGAGGGATTGGGTCTCATATGCTTAGAAGCAAAGGTGCTAGGTTGGCGCATGCCCTTAGCAGAATGAGAAGCCCCCTCTGCCAGGTTTGTGAAGTATTGGCAACTCCAGGATAGGTGGGAAAAATTATTGTCACGGAGAGATTGGCTGCACTGGTTAGGTATTGTTTTTTGAACTTTATAAGAATTACCTACAGCCCATCAGGAATCAGAACCATCTTAAGATTCATCCAAGATTCATCAAGCTTCATAAGATTTCGTAAGATACAAAGATTCCATGTGCCATTACCGGGTTGCAAAACGAAGGAAGGAAGCAGCTCCGTCGGAGTACACAGCGCTTACGACCGGCGCCACTTACCGAGGACACTTCCAAGCCGTTTCGCGAGTAACTCCCGCTCCTGGGAAATTGCTCCTAAATACTTTCTTTTTCAACAGTTCATTCTGGAAACAAATTATTTTGTTTGCCCCCGTACCAGTAAGTGTATTTTGACTGTAATTGTGAAACATTGTGTGTATGTCCAGTCGTGAAATAAATTACAATTTATTTTACCTCCTTGCTTTGCTCAATCATATGATCCCGGGTATAAATGGTGTTAAGAGACCTGGTCTCCCGTGACATCCATACTGTATATCTCACTGTCCCTCTCATCTATGTCCTGTCCTGTCTGTACAGTATACTGCATTTGTTCTGGTATTTTTCATGCATGTCTTTTTTTTGTATATTTTTCTATGCTTATATTGCTCCTTTTCTACTTGTAATCATTCTGACATTTTTATGCCATGATTGCATTTGAATAATGTATACAAGATTTATTTAAATGTTTTTTTTTTTTCTCTGCTTGATTATTTATTGCTGGTGACTTAGCTCCATACCATTATTTCAGTATAGTTACATTTATTGCTGTTGAGAGACACCATTCGAGCATTATACGTGTTTGTATCGCCCCATATTTATACACTCTCTGATTACTTTACCCAGGAGAGTGGTACAATTGAGTATTCAACATTATTGATTTTACCTGTCTGTATATTTACCATTCCTAGCCTCTCTTTTCTTAGATTAACTTGTTTTTTATATGTGTTAAAACTGAGAAACTTTTTAAAATAAGAAGTGCCACATGAACTGAGTAAGTTAGTAGGATTCTCAAATGTTAGGCCAAATAAAACAGATCACTTTTTATTAGCATAAAAGAAACACGTGGATTAAATACTGTACTTCACTCCCAGTCACGGGGATCCTATTCTAGTGATAACAGGTGTGACTATGACTACAGGTACCTGTGAGTGTACCAAAGGCTTAATGAATACCTAACCAGACTAGTGCATCCAGATCAGGTAGGTTTTATATCTATGTAGCACTGTTTCCCCCTCCCTCCCATCCCCTAGTGGGAGATACACAGCCTATGCTACCTAGTGTGTGGTGCAATACCTGTTAGTGTCAGGAGAGCTGAGTTGGATCTGCGGTGTAATGAAGATTTGGACAGGCTTAGGTTTATTCTCTTGGTGTTCAGCGCCTCCAGCCGTAGTGGGTTCCAGGGTGTCCAGAAGTCATTCTCCACTACTGCATTCTCTCCCTCCTGCCAAAGGACTGATACTTAGACAGGAGTGTCATAACAAGGGTCTTAATTGTATTGTATTGTATGTCTTTATTTATATAGCGCCATTAATGTACATAGCGCTTCACAGTAGTAATACACGTGATAATAAATAACAGATAATATAAATAACAGATCATGGGAATAAGTGCTTTAGACATAAACGTAACATTAAGGAAGAGGAGTCCCTGCCCCGAGGAGCTTACAGTCTAATTGGTAGGTAGGGAGAACGTACAGAGACAGGAGGAGGGAGTTCTGGTAAGTGCGTCTGCAGGGGGCCAAGCTTTATGTATCATGTGTTCAGAATATCCACAGTGCTATTCATATGCTTCTTTAAGCAAGTGTGTCTTAAGGTGGGTCTTAAAGGTGGATAGAGAGGGTGCTAGTCGGGTACTGAGGGGAAGGGCATTCCAGAGGTGTGGGGCAGTCAGTGAAAAAGGTTTAAGGCGGGAGAGGGCTTTAGATACAAAGGGGGAAGAAAGAAGACATCCTTGAGCAGAACGCAAGAGTCGGGATGGTGCATAGCGAGAAATTAGGGCTGAGATGTAAGGAGGGGCAGAAGAATGTAAAGCTTTAAAAGTGAGGAGAAGAATGGAGTGTGAGATGCGGGATTTGATCAGGAGCCAGGAGAGGGATTTCATGAGGGGAGATGCTGAGACAGATCTAGGAAAGAGTAGAGTGATTCTGGCAGCAGCATTTAGGATAGATTGTAGGGGAGACAGGTGAGAGGCAGGAAGGCCGGACAGCAGGATGTTACAGTAATCAAGACGGGAGAGAATGAGGGCCTGAGTCAGAGTTTTAGCAGTCGAGCAACAGAGGAAAGGGCGTATCTTTGTTATATTGCGGAAGAAAAAGCGACAAGTTTTAGAAATGTTTTGAATGTGAGGGGCGAATGTGAGAGAGGAGTCGAGTGTGACCCCTAGGCAGCGTGCTTGGGCTACTGGGTGAATGATTGTAGTTCCAACAGTAATGTGAAAGGAGGTAGTAGGACCAGGTTTGGGAGGAAGTATGAGGAGCTCTGTTTTAGCCATGTTGAGTTTAAGGTGGCGGAGGGCCATCCAGGATGATATAGCAGAGAGACATTCAGAAACTTTGTTTTGTACAGCAGGTGTAAGGTCGGGTGTTGAAAAGTATATTTGTGTGTCGTCAGCATAGAGGTGATATTTAAACCCAAAAGATGTTATTAGGTCACCTAGAGAGAGTGTGTAAAGAGAAAAGAGAAGAGGTCCCAGGACAGAGAGATCAATAGAGGAGGAGGAGGAGGTGTTAGCAGAAGAGACACTGAAAGTACGATGGGAGAGGTAGGAGGAGATCCAGGATAGAGCTTTGTTCCGAATACCAAGAGTATGGAGAATGTGAAGGAGAAGAGGGTGGTCCACGGTGTCAAATGCTGCAGAGAGGTCGAGTAATATGAGCAGAGTGTAATGACCTCTGTCTTTGGCAGCATGGAGGTCTTCAGTTATTTTAGTGAGGGCTGTTTCCGTGGAGTGAGCAGTGCGGAAGCCAGATTGTAGAGGGTCTAGGAGAGAATAGGTGTTGAGAAAATGGAGCAAGCGAGAGAATACAAGACGTTCAAGGAGTTTAGAGGCAAAAGGCAGGAGGGAGACAGGTCGATAGTTAGAAGGACAGGTAGGGTCAAGATTGCTGTTTTTGAGTAATGGTATGACTGTTGCATGTTTGAAGGAGGATGGAAAGGTTCCAGAGCAGAGTGAGGAGTTAAAAATGTGTGTGAGCGTAGGGATTATAGTAGGAGCAAGAGGTTTTAGGAGATGGGAGGGAATGGGGTCAAGAGGACAAGTGGTAGAGGCAGAAGAGGCGATCAACAGCGACACATCCTCCTCTGAGACAGTGGAAAAAGAGTCAAGGAAGGCAGGAGGCGAGTTAGGAAGAGGTGTAGGATGGGAGGAAGAAACAGAAGGGATGTTCTGCCTTATGGATTCCACCTTTTCCTTAAAATAGTCAGCAAAGTCCTGAGCGGAGATGGAGGAAGGAGAGGCAGCTGAGGTTGTTTTTAGTAGAGTATCAAAGACAGAGAACAGTCGGCGTGGGTTAGACTTGTGCATGTTGATTAGTGCAGAAAAGTAGGCTTGTTTAGCTTGCGAGAGGGCAGAGTTGAAACAGGATAGCATAAATTTGTAGTGAAGGAAGTCTGCGAGAGTGTGAGACTTCCTCCAGAGGCGTTCAGAGGAACGAGTGGAGGAACGCAGCATGCGCGTGTGGGAATTTAGCCAGGGTCTGGGGTTAGAAAGGCGAGGACGGTAGAGAGAAAGAGGGGCATGTAGATCAAGAGACGAGGCCAAGACAGAGTTGTATTTCCTGACCAGGTTGTCGGGGTCTGTAGCAGAGCTGAGAGAGGAGAGGGAGGAGCATAAAGTGGACTCAAAGTCAGGTAAGTGAATAGAGCGCAGGTTTCTGCAGAACTGGGGGGTAGATGGAGGTGGGGAAGGGGAGAAGCGAGATAGAGAGAATGAGATGAGATGATGGTCAGAGAGAGGAAAAGGGGAAATGGAGAAATCGGAGAGAGAGAAGTTTTTAGTGAAAACCAGGTCTAAGTAGTGGCCATCCTTGTGGGTGCTGGCTGCAGTCCACTGCTGAAGGCCAAAAGAAGAGGTTAGAGAGAGAAAGCGGGAAGCCCAAGGGAGAAAGGGGTCATCAATGTGGCAATTGAAGTCCCCAAGGAGAAGAACAGGGGAGTCTGAGGAGAGGAAGAAAGAGAGTCAGGATTCAAAGTGAGAGAGAAAGGCAGAAGGGGGATGAGTAGAGGTAGGTGGGTGATAGATGACTGCCACATGGACAGGGAGAGGAGAGAAGATCTGGACAGTGTGAGCCTCAAAGGAGGGAAAAGCAAGAGAGGGAGGAATAGGAAGGGTTCGGTAACGACAGAGAGAGGAGAGCAGGAGCCCCACGCCTCCACCCCTGCCATCAGTGCGCGCAGTGTGGGAGAAGGAAAGGCCACCATAGGAGAGGGCAGCTACCAGAGCGGAGTCAGACTGAGTGAGCCAGGTCTCAGTTATAGCAAATAGGAGCAGAGAGTGAGAGAGAAAGAAGTCATGCACAGAGAGGAACTTGTTAGAAAGGGAGCGAGCATTCCAAAGGGCACAGGAGAAAGGGAGAGAGGAGGGAGGGTGGCAGGGGATGGGTATGAGGTTGGAGGGGTTGATACCAGAAGGAGTAGAGGTTGCAATTGTCAGGCGAGGACGAGCGCATGTAGGAATAGGGCAAGGACCAGGATTGGGAGAGATATCCCCAGAAGCAAGGAGGAGAAGCATGGATAGAAAGAGGATGTGTGAGGATGATTTGTAGTGGTGTGATTTAGTGCAGGGGATATAGCTGTGTGGTGTCAGAGGACGCAGGTAAGAAAGGAGTTCATGTGAACAGAGAAGTGGTGAAGGAAGGAGAGATGGAGATATATGAATAGAGTTAGAGACATAATGAGGCTGGTTAAATGAAGTGCATAATTTGAGAAGAAGTGAAGTCACAGCAAATATAAATGGTAAAGGCAGCATCACAGCAGTAATGATGCAGGATGGTATAGATGATATCCTCCTTTCCAGCGTAGTTCAAATGCAGGAATCAGGGCCAGATGGGGTTTCCACTTCTTCCTCACTTCTTTTGAACTTCCTTTTAAACTTCAGTTGTTCAGTAGTCCTGCCACTTATAATGGGCCACTTGGATATGGGCTGCAAGCAGACTAGCTGTTCTGACTGGGTTTATATAGGCCTAAAATGTCGCCTGACAGTGTGGCTCTGTCTGCTTAATTAGCACATCTGAGGCACATTCAAACAGATTGTTTTCTACACAGGGTGTTCCCTGTCTAGGTGGCAACACTTAATTTGATTAGGGGTAGACAGAAAACAGCATTCAAAGATGGTTTTTACCTAGCATTGGATCACTTGCATGTACTATATAATACACACAGCAAAGGCTTCAATGAGGATTTAAAGATGGCATGGCAATCATCCACTACAGCGATGCAGAGTCTCAGAGATCCCAGACCTCTTAATGGTGATGGCCCCTGGTCTTACAGAGTCTCTGTGGCTGAATCTGATGTTCCCTCAGTCCAAAGACTGAGGGTGAGCACGCTCATCCTACCATAGGAGACACTGAGCTCTCTGCCTCCTCTCTCTTCCAGAGCAGGAACAGGATGTCCTCTCTCTTCCAGAGCAGGAGCAGGACTAAACTAAATTTGCCACTCCTTCCTAGGAGGACCAAGAAGGGGTTGGCTCATGGTCTATACCTATACAAGATAGGCTTACACAGGCCATGAGTCACCACCTTACTTTTATCACTCATAGGTGGAGCATGAGGGGGGTCAAAAGCCCACAGATTTAAACTGTTACTGCCTGCAGCTAGCAGAACTTAAATAACAGGGAGAAAGACAGGTAGAAAGAGACATACCCTGTTACATATAATAGGCAAGCCACAGATTATACCCGAAGGAGGGTAGATATTTGAGGTCTCGGCTAGGTGTACAATATCTATCCCATTTTGGCTATTATCTGCGGCTTGCCTATTAGATATAAAACTTACCTGATCTGGATGCACTAGTCTGGTTAGGTATTCATTAAGACTTTGGTAAACTCACACAGGCACCTGTGATCATACTCACACCTGTTACCCTATCAACAGAGTAGGATGCCAGCGACTGGGAGTGAAGTATTTATTCAACATGTTTCTTTTAGGGTTATAAAAAGTGATCTGTCTTATTTGGACTAACATTTGAGAATCCTACGCACTTACTCGGTTCGTGTGACACTTCTTATTTTAAAAAGTGTCTCCGTAGATGACTTGTTTTCAGTGTTGAGTTCTTGTGGTTTAGGTGGAAAATGTATTCCCACAATCTCAGCTCTATCCACTGACCCTGCAATGACAGTGAGTGGTGTGGCCATTCCTTCTCCACTGATCTCCATGAAAATAGAACCCACCAAGGATACCTCCTTTCACCATTAGGATTCCTTTTAACAACTGAGCCTTTGCCATTGCGTATCAGGGATATCCCACGTATTTCAGGTCTGCAAGTGGGCTCCCAAAGCTATAAATTACTCCACTTTGCAGATTACATCATACTCACTATATGTCAATCTTTAATATCTCTTCCCAGCCTTTTTTTCCCCCAGAAGATGGAGATTTTTTTTTAACAATTTATCAGGATTCAAATTTAATAACAAGAAATCAGAGACATTAAATATTAATCTTCCCCAGGAAGAAGTCAAATGAATATAATTGAATTTGATTTCAAGAGCAAGCCACATGCCCTTAAGTTCTTAGACATATCTTCCTAATTCATTTACTGCTCTTTACCAAGCACATTTTCCACAGCTACTTGGGAGACTCAAGAGGGACCTACAGGAATGGTCGAAGTATCGCATTTCCTGGCTTGGTAGAATAAATTCAATGAAAAGGAATTTGATGCTGAGAATTCTTTTCCTGTGCCACACAATTCCGCTCCCTGCCCTTTACAAGGATATCAAGGATTTGCAGAGCAGGGTTTCTAAATTCACAGAGAGTGACAAGAAAACCCATGACCAAGCCAACACTTTCTCCTTCCCATCGATGGTCATACTGTAGTACATGGAAACGCAGGCTAGTCAATTAATATCCTGGGATAAAAATCCTACCTCAAAAAGGGGACCGAATTTGGAAAAAACAATCATTTCTCCTGTTAGATTAAATATGTTCCTCTGGTTCCAAGAGATCTTTAGATCGTCCCTTAATATTGACCTGCAGTACCAATGATTTCCCATTCCCTGAGTGCCTGGAATTCAGCTTGTCTATCAAAACCCTGAATTTGTCCCAGGCATGGCCCAAAGGGATTTTAAGCTCTGTTTCTTCTTGAATTTTTCCGGATTCAGGGATATTTTAACATTTCATAAAGATAAAACATTTGAAAGTTTCATAAAAGAGACGTGTACACCACAAGGCAGAATCTTTCACTATTTACACCGAAGAAACGTCGTCCTTGCCAGAGATGACGATGGGTGGTTAATGACTTTTGAGAGGTTATGGTTTAATACTGTACGCATAAACAAAACATACACTGACAGTGACGAGATAGGAGTTAAAGGACAGCGCGCACTGTGTTTCTATTCATGCTGTACTCAGAAAGGTCGTATCGCACTGCTGGGAAGCTCTGCTCCCAGAGCTCTGCTCTTACGAAGGATAAAATCAAATATATGGAACCATGGGAGCACGATCTGAGGGAATAGTTGGGCAGGATCTTTGGAATGATATTTGTTAGGGCAAAGATCTAAGAGTTCAATCTGATGTGTATGTGTATCTGTATAATGTTAAAAGAGAATACATATAAACTACTACTGTACTTAGATGCTACGTAACCCCTACTAAACTCTGCAGAACATATAGCAGCTTCTCCCCTCCCTGTCCGAGAAAGTGTGGTCACAGGGGCAGTTGCATTGACATGTGGTGAAACTGTCCTAGGATAGTCCAACTTTGGAGTGAGATTCAGATCATTATTCAATAGAACAGTATTGCAAAGTTTGGAGGGCGCAGATATCACCAAATATGTAAAACATAAAGATACAACATAGAGCAAAATGTTCCAAGCTGGGGACTCACATTTTCTTAAATAAAAATCAGCGTGTTCGCTATCTGTTTGGTGCGTATTCTCAGGTTTAGAGGGTGGTCCTGGGATCTCTTGTGGCATAAAGATCTAATGACCAATTCCTCTGTCTTCTTGTGTGGTGGGGTGATCTCAATGGAAACAGAAGCAGAACTGTACCAAAAACCATTTATATAGAAAAGTGTTTAAAATGCACACTTACACAGTATCAGATTAAAATAGCCATATACAACTTAAAGTTGCCAGGACCCAGCACGCTCACCTCTGCCTACGAACCGGCGTCTCTCCCCCTCCGACACTTCCGGTATCATGACTTCCGGTTAGTGATGGAATGGTGGTGGGATGTGGAGCATCTCGCAGAGGCAGGATGGGGTTGGTCGCTGGCAGGCACTGTAACGGAATCTACGCGTTTCGCTCAAATGGCTTTGTCAGGAGTCATAATGGTGGCGTCATCAGTTCTTCTATAAGTAGCCCTGTTGGCACATTCATTGGTCGCAATCCAGCTCTCTTTGAGCTGTCTGCGCAGTCATTGGTTGGGGTATATATCACGGTGTGGAAACGCACTCATATTGGCCCGATATCCAATTTTATGTATGCATACAGCTTGGTATAACAATTCTAATAAACTTTATTCACACTATAATCGTAAGAAACATTTAACATAAAAAATCCTCAAAGTAAGAAGAGATCAAATACAAAAAATTGTCTCTCAATAAAAGCAATTATTTGAGGATACAAAAAATGGGGCATAACACAACGGGAAACAAGAGATAGAGAGAAACAAGGTCGGAGATATCAACGGTTTGGACGTATTTCTTCATAATAATAAAAACAGAAATATTAAAACAAGGGCAGAATTCAGCCAGCGTGGTGGATTACGGAAAAGCACCAATGTCAATATCGATATCGAGAACCCACGGATTCATCGTTTTCATTCAATGGATCCATAAGGTCTCCCTACTTGCTAGATCAATAGTTCTCTTTCCTCCTCTCCCGTGGATATGGGTATCTAATAGCCCACTCGGCCAATTGAGGAGAATTAAAAGAAATTGCTCGAAAAATTAAATGTAGGAAGAACAATACAGAATCCTTGTCAAAAGATGCGAAGAAAGACATTATAAAGAAAGTGTCATCAGAGAAGCCAAAAAAAGAACAAACAACCTGGACAGAAATAACCTTATTTACCCGCTGACACAAAGAGGGGGAACAGAGAATACCAAACATTGGTTTTAATGCATCTTTTGTCACACAATACAATAGAGACGCCAAGACAATAAAGTGTGCAATTGACAAACATTGGCACGAGTTACAGAATGACCCCGTACTTGGGAATGAAATCCCTAAACAGACTAATATTATTGTTACAAAAGCTACAAATCTGAAAAGTACATTAGCACCAGGTGCTTTCAAACCACTAAATATAAAAAAAAAAAAAAAATAATAAAAACTGGCTTAAGTTACCCAAAGCCTTTTTTGGATGTGGCAATTGTAAAGCTGATGATTTCTGCACAAAAGATAAAAACTTGTTTCAATCTAACGTAACAAATGAAAGTGTTACTATTAAACAATATCTCAATTGTAAAATGGAGTATATGATATACCTTTTTAGAGTGCGCCTGCGGGCTTCAATATATAGGTAGGCCCACACGTGCTATAAATATCCGGATTTAAGAACATATAAGTAATATTAAAAGAAAAATACAGACACACCGTGTACCAAAACATTTTAATTCATGTCATCAGTCCAATCCCAGAGAGTTTATTTGGAAAGGGATTGAACACGTGACCCCTCACTGGAGAGGAGGAAACAGAACTATTGATCTTGACAAAGCGCCATTCAGGTGTGAAACGCGTCGGAGGTGTTGCACTGAAATTGCCGTCTCCTATTTGTATGAATAAAGCCTTTCTACTTCTGACTTACCTGGGTACTGTTCACTTCGATTCTGCCGTCCGGTTGCTGCTCCGGCTATTCTTCCCCTTGTTCTCTGTTTAGCAAGAAGGGAGACCTTATGGATCCATCGAATGAAAAGAGATGAATTCAGGGGCTCTCAATGTCGATATTGACATTGGTGCTTTTCTGTAATCCCCCACACTGGGTGAATTCTGTTAAAGGACAGCGCGCACTGTGTTTCTATTCATGCTGTACTCAGAAAGGTCGTATCGCACTGCTGGGAAGCTCTGTTCCCAGAGCTCTGCTCTTACGAAGGATAAAATCAAATATATGGAACCATGGGAGCAGGATCTGAGGGAATAGTTGGGCAGGATCTTTGGAATGATATTTGTTAGGGCAAATATCTACTGTAAGAGTTCAATCTGATGTGTACTCTATGTGTATCTGTGTAATGTTAAAAGAGAATATATATAAACTACTACTGTACTTAGATGCTACGTAACCCCTACTAAACTCTGCAGAACATATAGCAGCTTCTCCCCTCCCTGTCCGAGAAGGTATGGTCACAGGGGCAGTTGCATTGACATGTGGTGAAACTGTCCTAGGATAGTCCAACTTTGGAGTGAGATTCAGATCATTATTCAATAGAACAGTATTGCAAAGTTTGGGGGGCGCAGATATCACCAAATATGTAAAACATAAAGATACAACATAGAGCAAAATGTTCCAAGCTGGGGACTCACATTTTCTTAAATAAAAATCAGCGTGTTCGCTATCTGTTTGGTGCGTATTCTCAGGTTTAGAGGGTGGTCCTGGGATCTCTTGTGGCATAAAGATTTAATGACCAATTCCTCTGTCTTCGTGTGGTGGGGTGATCTCAATGGACAAAGGAATGGAAGCAGGCACACGGTCTTACTAAAGGTGCAGTTTATTGTGCCACCAAAGGTCCAACGTTTCGGCAAATAGATTGCCTTTATCAAGGAGAGGGCTACAGAACATGTTAAACATACCACAATATATACACAAATGGGTACTCACCCCCCCACGATCACTGCTGCCTTGCTCCTGGATGTCAACGCCCCCATCGTGACATCAGGGCGCCAGCGCGACGCAGCGTGATGACGTCATGCACCATCAGGGGAGGAGGAGACAGCCTCCCCAATGCCTGTAACAGGCTAAGATGGCTGTCCTGCAGGAAGCTGGAAACTCAGGGAGCCGCCCCCTCACTGGCAGGAGAGGCTCCCCTGGTGACGTCATCACGCCCTCACGGGGGAGGAGGGGGGGCGGGCCTAAGGCATCAGACCTGCCCTGGAGTGGAAGAAAGACAGCCTGATGCCCAAGGAGGACTGAATGATCGTGATGGGGTGAGAGCCCTTACATAAACAATCAAGTGTAATGTGACTACAGTTTTATTAAATAAAATAATCAAATAAAGTGTACAAACTAATAGTATAACCACAGTGTCATCTAATGCAGTGTATAAAAAATGGTGGAGGCTGTATTTATGCTAGCAGCATTACATATAGAATTAGAACCTGAAAGGATACATGATACATATAGATAAATGCATATACAGCAATCCTTAGAGGAGCATAATGTACATAATGGGTCGCAGGGGTCCACGGCGAGACGCACAGAGCCTTACAGAGTCCTTCTGCTACCTCCTGTTGAGAAAGCATTTGAAATGTTGTTGTTCATTCAGACCCCTGCCATTACTTGTCTGCAATGTGTGGATCCAATAAGCCTCACGCCTCAGTAAAAGGGTTTCTCTATCAGGGTATCCTTGTCTTGGTGCTATGTGTTCAATCCCCATCACTCTAAGGGATGACACATTGTGTCTGTGTTCAACACAGTGCTGTACCAGTACAGTAGGGTCCGTACCCTTACGTATCACACTTTTGTGTTCAATGTATCTCACTTTAAGCATGCGTGTAGTCTTGCCTACATAGACAAGACCACACGGGCACCTGATAATATACACCACAAATGTTGATCTACATGTAATACGATTATGAATAGTGATTTTATTACCACTATGTGGATGACAAAATACGTCCCCGGTAGTAAGTATGCATTTATCTATATGTATCATGTATCCTTTCAGGTTCTAATTCTATATGTAATGCTGCTAGCATAAATACAGCCTCCACCATTTTTTATACACTGCATTAGATGACACTGTGGTTATACTATTAGTTTGTACACTTTATTTGATTATTTTATTTAATAAAACTGTAGTCACATTACACTTGATTGTTTATGTAAGGGCTCTCACCCCATCACGATCATTCAGTCCTCCTTGGGCATCAGGCTGTCTTTCTTCCACTCCAGGGCAGGTCTGATGCCTGAGGCCCGCCCCCCCTCCTCCCCCGTGAGGGCGTGATGACGTCACCAGGGGAGCCTCTCCTGCCAGTGAGGGGGCGGCTCCCTGAGTTTCCAGCTTCCTGCAGGACAGCCATCTTAGCCTGTTACAGGCATTGGGGAGGCTGTCTCCTCCTCCCCTGGTGGTGCATGACGTCATCACGCTGCGTCGCGCTGGCGCCCTGACGTCACGATGGGGGCGTTGACATCCAGGAGCAAGGCAGCAGTGATCGTGGGGGGGTGAGTACCCATTTGTGTATATATTGTGGTATGTTTAACATGTTCTGTAGCCCTCTCCTTGATAAAGGCAATCTATTTGCCGAAACGTTGGACCTTTGGTGGCACAATAAACTGCACCTTTAGTAAGACCGTGTGCCTGCTTCCATTCCTTTGTTCAAGTACCTCTGGGATGTCTGGACCTCCCTGGATACAGCGCACCGGCAGATAAGTACCCCCATCCAGCACCTACCAGGGGTGTGCATGTGCTTCTACATGTGATCTCAATGGAAACAGAAGCAGAACATAGTGCGAACTGTACCAAAAACCATTTATGTAGAAATTTTTTAAAAATGCACACTTACACAGTATCAGATTAAAATAGGGATATACAACTTAAAGTTACCAGGACCCAGTACTCTCACCGCCGCCGAGGATCCAGCGTCTCTCTATCTCCGACACTTCCGGTATCGCGACTTCCGGTTGGTCAGGTGATGGAATGGAGGCGGGATGTGGAGCTTCTCGCAGAGGCAGGAAGTAGCTGTCGCTGGCAGGCATTGTAACGGAACCTATGCGTTTCGCTCAAACGGCTTTGTCAGGAGTCATAATGGTGGCATTATCAGTTCGTCTATAAGTAGACCTGTCGCGCATTCATTGGTCGGAATCCAGCTCCCTTTGAGCTGTCGACACACTCATTGGTTGGGGTACATATCGCGTTGTGGAAACGCACTCATATTGGCCTGATATACTGTACCAAGATATATACACACATAAAATTGGATAATAGTCCTAATAAACTTTATTCACACTGTAATCGTAAGAAAAAATAAAAAAACTCAAAGTAAGAAGAGATCAAATATTAAAAATACAAAACTGACATGTTATAATAATCTTTCAGATAAAATCCAAATATCTTAAAAGGAATTAAAAGACTGGGAAACAGTTCAATCGTTCCAAAACACACCTAAAATCAATATATAGGCAGGGATGGTTTTTATTATTATCTCATAGTCCTTAGTGGGAAACATACACCAAAGATTCCGTACTTCACTGATAGGTTTAATTATCAGGTCAGATTCACTCATCCTAATACATGTATTGTCTCACAATAAAAGAAATTATTTGTGAATACAAAAAATGGGGCGTGAAGCAACGGGAAACAAGAGATAGAGAGAAACAAGGGCGGAGATATCAATGGTTTGGATGTATTTCTTCATAATAATAAAGACAGAAACAAGTGCAGAATTCACCCAGTGTGGGGGATTACAGAAAAGCACCAATGTCAATATCGACATTGAGAGCCCCTGGATTTATCTCTTTTCATTCGATGGATCCATAAGGTCTCCCTTCTTGCTAAAAAGAGAACAAGGGGAAGAATAGCCGGAGCAGCAACCGGACGGCAGAATCGAAGTGAACAGTACCCAGGCAAGTCAGAAGTAGAAAGGCTTTATTCATACAAATAGGAGACGGCAATTTCAGTGCAACACCTCCGACGCATTTCACGCCTGAAAGGCGCTTTGTCAAGATCAATAGTTCTGTTTCCTCCTCTCCAGTGAGGGGTCACGTGTTCAATCCCTTTCCAAATAAACTCTCTGGGATTGGACTGATGACATGAATTAAAATGTTTTGGTACACGGTGCGTCTGTATTTTGCTTTTAATATTACTATTCTTAAATCCGGATATTTATAGCACGTGTGGGCCTACCTATATATTGAAGCCCGCAGGCGCACTCTAAAAAGGTATATCATATACTCCATTTTACAATTGAGATATTGTTTAATAGTAACACTTTCATTTGTTACGTTAGATTGAAACGAGTTTTTATCTTTTGTGCAGAAATCACCAGCTTTACAATTGCCATATCCAAAAAAGGCTTTGGGTAACTTAAGCCAGTTTTTATTATTTTGTTTTTTTTTTATATTTAGTGGTTTGAAAGCACCTGGTGCTAATGTACTTTTCAGATTTGTAGCTTTTGTAACAATAATATTAGTCTGTTTAGGGATTTCATTCCCAAGTACGGGGTCATTCTGTAACTCGTGCCAATGTTTGTCAATTGCACACTTTATTGTCTTGGCGTCTCTATTGTATTGTGTGACAAAAGATGCATTAAAACCAATGTTTGGTATTCTCTGTTCCCCCTCTTTGTGTCAGCGGGTGAATAAGGTTATTTCTGTCCAGATTGTTTGTTCTTTTTTTGGCTTCTCTGATGACACTTTCTTTACATGTCTTTCTTCGCATCTTTTGACAAGGATTCTGTATTGTTCTTCCTACATTTAATTTTTCGAGCAATTTCTTTTAATTCTCCTCAATTGGCCGAGTGGGCTATTAGATACCCATATCCACGGGAGAGGAGGAAAGAGAACTATTGATCTAGCAAGAAGGGAGACCTTATGGATCCATTGAATGAAAACGATGAATCCGTGGGTTCTCGATATCGATATTGACATTGGTGCTTTTCCGTAATCCACCACGCTGGCTGAATTCTGCCCTTGTTTTAATATTTCTGTTTTTATTATTATGAAGAAATACGTCCAAACCGTTGATATCTCCGACCTTGTTTCTCTCTATCTCTTGTTTCCCATTGCGTCACGCCCCATTTTTTGTATCCACAAATAATTGCTTTTATTGAGACAATTTTTTGTATTTGATCTCTTCTTACTTTGAGGATTTTTTATGTTAAATGTTTCTTAAGATTATAGTGTGAATAAAGTTTATTAGAATTTTTATACCAAGCTGTATGCATACATAAAATTGGATATCAGGCCAATATGAGTGCGTTTCCACACCGTGATATATACCACAACCAATGACTGCGCAGACAGATCAAAGAGAGCTGGATTGCGACCAATGAATCTGACAACAGGGCTACTTATAGAAGAACTGATGACGTCACCATTATGACTCCTGACAAAGCCATTTGAGCGAAACGCGTAGATTCCGTTACAGTGCCTGCCAGCGACCAACTCCATCCTGCCTCTGCGAGATGCTCCACATCCCACCACCATTCCATCACCAACCGGAAGTCATGATACCGGAAGTGTCGGAGGGGGAGAGACGCCGGTTCGTAGGCAGAGGGGAGCGTGCTGGGTCCTGGCAACTTTAAGTTGTATATGGCTATTCTGATAATCTGATACTGTGTAAGTGTGCATTTTAAACACTTTTCTATATAAATGGTTGTTGGTACAGTTCTGCTTCTGTTTCCATTGAGATCACCTCACCACACAAGAAGACAGAGGAATTGGTCATTAGATCTTTATGCCACAAGAGATCCCAGGACCACCCTCTAAACCTGAGAATACGCACCAAACAGATAGCGAACATGCTGATTTTTATTTAAGAAAATGTGAGTCCCCATTTTAAAGAACATCGTCAGTAATCCGTACCCAGCTGGGAACATTTTGCTCTGTGTTGTATCTTTATGTTTTTCATATTTGGTGATATCTGCGCCCCCCAAACTTTGCAATACTATTCTCCAAAGGCGAATCCTGGATCGTTCCCCACAGGGGTTTGAGCTGCATTTTTTGTTTTTTCACCATTAAGGTTTTATGTGCTCTAATTAAGCACACATAGCCCTATATTTATTTCACATCGTGTTTCCTTCTCACGTTGCATATGCGCCGGTCACCGTTAGATTTGTTTATTTTGTCTTGTTAGACCGTGATGAATTAAGCACTTATCAAGCACGGATACCACTTTATTATTTATTACATATTACGTTTTTAATTTACATTGTATTTGCAGTCATTTTTGCACGAATCATTATATTTTTGTAAGTAAATACGTATCTATACTCCAACTAAGGAGTATAACGTCACACTCTTTCTTCTTGGACATTATTCAATAGAGTCTTGAAATCCCCTATTGTATTGGAGCCGTGGTTAATATTATTAAAAAAGCCTATCGAGAGATTGAGTGTACATGGGAATAAATTGGTTACACACATTTTCTTGGCGACATTTACAGGCAGCTTCGTTACCTTAGTGGCTAACTGCTAAGGCAATGAAGGGGTTAACTACCAGGGCCCGGTTTATTGTGGGTAGCGGGGGCGGGTGAAGGTGGCCCGCGGTGGGTGTTTAGGCCTTGCGGGGGGGGGAGGGGTTTTGCGGGAGGTGTTAACCCCTTCATTAACATAGTAGTTACTACCGCTAAGGTAATGAAGGGTTTAACCCCTCCCGCTATCCACCCGGTAGGCTCTAAACACCCACCGCGGGCCAAATACCCCCTTCACCCACTCCCGCTACCCACAATAAACATTACAACACAATACTAGCCAATACACCCATTCATTGCCAGTGCGGTTACCTATGCTCTTAATGTGAGCAAAGATGACCCCAATGGGAATGAATGAGCACCCCCTCTGCCCCCAACAACCCTAACATTACAGTACAATAGGGGCAAAATGACTATTATCCAAATATGGATAATAGTGCATTTGCCCCTTCAAAATAAAACATTATCCAGCCAGCATAAAGTAAATAAAACTTCTACTTACCTCTGGCAGGATGAAGGCCGTCCTCGTCTTCCTCCCCAATTTTGTCCTCCATTGGCAGGAACACAACAATAAAAATACAATCTAATGGCCCCTAACCCCTTAATCACCTTAGCGGTTAGTACCTGCTAAAGTAATTAAGGGGTTAACCCCCTCCCCTGCTACCCGGACAGCCTAACCATCCACCCCAGGGCAACTACCCCCACCCTTTCTCCATTGATTGACACAGTGGTGCATTATGCCCATGAGCATGATAAGCCACTATTGCAGCCAATGGGCAACCAAAAAAAAATACAACAGCACCAACAAAACACAACAATAAAAATGATCCAAGCACGTAAACATCAGAACAACAAAATAAATCAAACGCCTAAACACCAGAACAATAAAAGAAATCAAACACCTAAACACCAGAACAATAAAAGAAATCAAACACCTAAACACCAGAACAATAAAAGAATCAGACGCCTAAACAACAGAACAATAAAAGAATCAAACGCCTAAACACCAGAACAATAAAAGATATCAAACGCCTAAACACCAGAACAATAAAAGAAATCAAACGCCTAAACACCAGAACAATAAAATAAATAAAATGCCTAAACAATCAAAAAATTAAATAAAAACAAGTCCTGCAAATACATAACAATTAACTTAAAACAATAAACAGAAATAGAAAACCTAATAATTGATTAAAAATAACCATTTGCATAAAAATGCATTGCCTGTCACTGTATTTATCTATAGCCTTTAAGGGGCACAGATAAATATATTAACAGTCAATGGGCAAGCAAAAAAAAAATTAAAATGAGAAAATACAATAAAAAAAACAGAATAACAAAAATGACATATATTCAATGTTTTTCTTACCTTTAGATGTCTACACCCTCCGATTCCCGGTGTATCTGTAAGCTCACGATCTGCGACGCAATGATCCTCATCTTCAGGTAAAGCCGTTTCTTCAATCTTCTTCTTTTCTTCATTCTTCAATCCTCTTTACTTGTAATCCACCAATGGATGTTGTCTCATCGTCTTCTTAAGATAAAATGAGACGGAACAGGCCTCTCCAAGGGAGGTACGTCACATCCGTAAACCAAAATGGCTGCCATGTGCCCCAATCCGATTGGTTGAAGTACCATGTGACATGTTCCATTTTTTTACAAGGATGTGACATCTTTAAGGGTGATATCACATCTTTTAAGAAAAAAGCCTGCCATCACATGGTACAGGAACCAATTGGATTATGAGTGTACCACATGGTTTATCTCATGTGATGGCAGCCTTTTGGCTTAAGGATGTGTCGTACCTCCTAGATAAAGCACAATAGGGTGCGTGAAATGCGTGGGAGCAGATTTTTTGTCTTTGTTCGTGTTTTTTTTGTATAATTTTTATATGTAGTGAATAAATCCTTTTTATTTTTCCATCACTGGTGAGTTCTACCTTTTTTCCAAGGAGCCGCTGTTTCATCGGCCCATCTACCTTTTTTCTCGATGTCCTGCGATTGAATAGACTCTATCGGGGGTCACGGAGGGTTCCACAGTATCCGGTCCCTGCAATCGCTGATCAGCCGGAGGAAGAAGACAGTGATTAATTGTGAGTAGTCATTACTCCACTCTGGGCTTGCTGGAGACACGGGGCTGGAATCAGAGCCACAGCACCCAGCGAGGATGGTATATATACTCTTCACATGAGGTCAGTGCTTTTTTCATTCTATTTTTCCCTATACAGTATGTGTTCTCCTCCCATCCTCCTTATACACAATATCAGCAGTGGAATACTTACCCTATAGAATCCACTTAACCAGATAAAGCTCTGCTATATAAATGATTATAATCATTATTGCAGATTGTGGCTTGACCTCCTCAAGCTCATATTCGGTGTCCGATACTTTATGCATTTGGGAAGCAAGAATAAACAGGCGACTTACAGATTAAATGGAGATAAATTGGGGGAATCCTTGATGGAGAAGGATTTAGGAGTGCTTGTAGACAGCAGGCTTAGCAATAGTGCCCAAAGTCATGCAGTAGCTGCAAAGGCAAACAAGATCTTATCTTGCATTAAACGGGCAATGAATGGAAGGGAAGAAAACATAAGTATGCCCCTTTACAAAGCATTAGTAAGACCACACCTTGAATATGGAGTACAATTGTGGGCACCACTCCTTAGAAAATACATTATGGAACTAGAGGGAGTGCATATGAGGTTTTGCAAAATCCGTCCCGGGTTTTCTGAGTCCGGATCGGGATTTTGCTCTAGCTCACCCTTTGTGGCAGGATCCTCCATTTTTGCTTCTGGCAGCTTCCTTTAAAAGGACAGCCTTGAAAGCAGGAATTTGCCGAGCAAAGTTTCAGTTCATGCTGAGTACATGCAACGCACTTACCTTTTGTCTTCCTCATTACCATACCCGGCTACGTACCTCGACCACCCCTGTCTTCCGCCTGCCTCGACCTACAGTATGCATTCTCACCGACTTCGCAACTCTGCTGCCAGCCCTGCCCTTCGGCGTATGACTCACTACCCTATCAGGACTCTGTCCCTCGGCTCAGGACGGATCTTTCATATTCCAACCTCAGAACAACAATTGAAGTGATAAAGGCGCTCAACGCTCGATCCCTTGTATGATTGCAATAAACAGATGAACAATACAGGACATGAGGGTATGTGAGAAAATTGAAGTAAAGTCCACAGAAGAACCAATAATCCCTGAAGGGCAAGAAAAAGGCTAAAATAACCTAACCTAAAACAAGTCCTCATTGGGATGGTTCCTGGACTCACAATAGGTATTCAGTAATGAATGATACTCACAAAATCCCCTTTTCCAATGTCCTGTGGAGGCGTGCAGCCTGGTAGGGAGATGCTGGTCTCAGAAGGCAAATAGAAAAAAAGAGAAAAACCAGCGCACCGCCAAAGTGGGTCCCAAGCAAATGTATTGTAAAAAATCTTCTTTATTTAATCCATCTAAAAGTGGAGGTTAACATCCTCCTCATCATTTCCCCCGTGCCGGAAGAAACGAGTAGGGTCACGTGGTTAGAGTAAGCTAAGGTGGTGGAGCAGTTCAGACGCCAGGAGCCAGACGCCAGAAAGGAGAGGAAGTTCCCTGAGTTTCTCTCAAGACAGTCCGTGTTGGATAGGAACCACAGGCTGCAATCTCGGGTTGCCGGAGAGACACTTACAAGGTGACACCAGCAGCAGTGAGGTCTTACAGGAACACACAGTGGGACAGAGCAAACAGACGGCGATCTGGTTATATGCTGGCGCATGGGCTTGCCCATACAACACTTTTTATTCTGTGACAAATTGTGAGTGTGCATTTGTCGTGGTTCATGTAATTAAAACTTTGCAATTGGATTTTACACAAGGATCGGGCGCTTTTCCTCTTCTTGTTTTTCTAATAGGTATCTGTTGGGAGGTTGTTGATCCCAAGGAAGAAGCTGCCCAGACCATATAATTATCCACACAAGGTTTACCCAACATTGGGTTACAGGACATTAGACCTAAAAAAAATTTGGTCATTTTTTGAACTTTGACATTTTTTCAAATTTTGTATATTTTACTAATTTTATATTGTTTTATATTGTTAACACTTTTTTTTTACATATTTTACTGTGCAATATGGTCACATCTCACAATATTAGCCACCTTTATAGTTATCACTACCACATTTAATATTGCATGTTATGGTGTTTATTTACAGGCATCTGTGCTAATCAGAGCATTTTTTGGTGTTTTTTGTTTTTTGGGGGGATCACGATTCAGGTGGTCACTCTAACAGGCGCTGTCTATTCATTTATATCAATATATATATGTATATATACTGTATGTCCCCAAAGTACATAGGGTGCCAGGCACCAATACCCTGATGTCCTTCTCCCAATGTCAGGCCCACCCAGAAGTGTTGGCTTAGCTTACTGGGGTACCTGCCAAGTATTCCAATACTCGGTGCGGCTAACTTAACGATGGGGATCCGCTGATCCAGCGGTGTCACCGTCCGCGATGGCGTCCGCCTCTGCGTTGGATGGTCTCCGTAGGAGGGTCGAACCTTTATCAATCTCTATACTTGGTGGTTATCTGGTCCCAGACCACAGGACGCAATCACCGCGCGGCGTCTTCACTGATGCCTATCACTATCAGGCTACTGGGGAAATGTCCCAATCTGGGGCCTTTCCCTGAAGCAGCCGCAACCTAAACGTGAGTGGGGCCTATCTGGGATCTACCGGGGTGTTCTCTGGCCTAGTCTGAGGGCCACTGACACTCAGACCCTACCTTCCCCTTGTCTGTCCTGGCTCCAACTGACTAACGTGGCTGCAAGCGCGCAAAATGTATCAATCTCCTCTCAGGAGATTCTAGCAGCCCTATTGGCTAACACTGTCCACCTGATTAAGCCAGCCCAGGGGATCCTGGGATATGTTGTTCCCCTGCAGAGCCTGTATCCAATGGCTGCCGCAACTACCTTCCTCGCGTGTGCCGGGTCCGTACATGCGCAATGGTGTTCAAGATGGCGGCGCCCAATCTCTCCGTCCGCCGCGGGACATCGGCAACATCGGCGACATGGCCTCCCCTCCACTATCTCCTGCATGCCGCAATCACCTATGCCAGGTCGATCTGCCATTCCTGCGGCACCCGACACCTCTCCGCAGCGCTCCCGCATCTAAGGTAAGGGGGGGGGGGGGTAAGGGGGACACGGCTACAATAATTAAAAATGCAATGCAGCCTGTTCTGCTGTTTTAAGTGGCACTGCCCCTATCCCAGGTGGAAAACCTGCAATTGGTGGATCAAAATGTTGATAGTGTTTGGTTTGCAACTACCAGCTTTACAATGCAGAATCAGCGACCAAGCCCCAATGCATGAGTGGAGCAGGATTAAGACAGCCTGAGCGGGTCCTCTGATTCTGTATGTCCTTGTTTAGATGTACCAGCTGTTTGATGCAACCGGCAAAATCTCTATGGCGTCCATATAAAAAGGGGATAGGAAGATGGAAGTGACACGACCGCTGTGTTAATCTCCATCAGGGGAGGCCGAATCTAGTCCTCTAGGGCCACCGACAGCTCAGGATTTCAGGATATCCCTGCTTCAGTGGCTCACTTATTGACTGCATACCCTGTGCTGAAGCAGGGATAGCCTGAAACCTTGACCTGTTGGTGACCCTTGAGGACTGGAGTTGGCCAGACCCCTGACGATGATAATTATATTACCATAATAATGATTATTATCCAGAAGACTTGTTTGCCGTTTAACCACTGTGAATTAAAGTGGGAATTAGTTGCGATTAGGGAACAGATGGGCGACACACAGGGACACTGAGGGATCTTTATCTTTGCTTTATCACTTACAAGCGAGCAGGCTGAACGCAGCTTTCTAAGCACTGGGAGGCCTGACCTCAGACAAACTGCTGCAGTGAATGGGAAGCCTTTGTCACATCCGTACCGGCAAAGTCTTTTTGTTTGGCTAGATTATTACTGAAAAGTTACAACAGCTGTTCTCGCACTCATCTGCAGTACATCGTGTTTTATACTTTTCTATGCACGATAAAAATTCATTTTATGGCCATTTTATCACTGGATAAAGTGACTCAACGGAATCTTGACTCCAGCCGATAACTATTATAGGGGAGTTAATATAATAATGGCATCGATAAAAAGGTGACGGAGAAAAAGAAGTGAACCAGCCATGAATTAGAAAGTAGAGAGATAACCACGCTGGAGGTGAGAGGTTGGGATGAATGGTATCGAGGGAAACACGTCCGTAAGGTTAACGTACAGCCCTGAAACTGTAAGTGACCGTTATAGGGTCTGGAGCCAAGCACATACCGTACGTCAGGATTCACTCGTCCAATTGCAGTTAATGTCGGATAAAGTGTGAAACCCCAGATTGGCAGTCAGGGAATCTTCACATAGAGGGGACAATGTACGGTTGTAGCAGAAAACATTGAGAGTTACCTCTTCTTTTCAAGTATGTCCTGGGCACAGAGTTTGGCTGAGATTATACAGGCTGAGATGGCGCTCGCGCGTTTGCGCGCGCCAACCTCAAATTGCCTAATGCCTATGAGGCCGCTCTGGGCGTGCGCACGACGGAGCGCGATGGCGCGGCCGCAATTTGATGAGACAACATTTTTTGTCTTTTCAAGCGTGGCCGTGTGACGTCCTCGTCACATGAGCGATTCAGCCAATGAGGGCGAACCAGCTTTGTGACGCGTCCGCCACGCCTCCAGATCGCCTCCCCAATCTCCTGCAGCCAAATTGACAGATCGCTGGGGCTGGAGCGCGCGATGCGATGCGCGCGGTCACGTGCGGGCGCGCAGGTAATATAAGATTAGCCTTATCATGACAATGCATGGTAACATTAAATGAACAGGGTTATACATGGTACACTATATAAAGACATTGCACGCACAGTTAAAGATAATATATGTGTAACAGGGTATGTCTCTTTTTACCTGGCTTTCCCCCTGTTATGTAAGTCCTGCTAGCTGCAGGCAGTAACAGGTTAAATCTGTGGGCTTTTGACCCCCCTCATGCTCCTCCTATGAGTGATAGAAGTAAGGTGGTGACTCATGGCCTGTTTAAGACTATCTGGTATAGGTATAGACCATGAGCCCGCCCCTTCTTGTTCCTCCTAGGAGGGAGTGGCAAATTTAGTTTAGTCCCGCTCTGGAAAAGAGAGGAGGCAGAGAGCTGTCACTCTCTCCTATGGCAGGATGAGCGTGCTCACCCTCAGTCTTTGGACTGAGGGGACACCAGATTCAGCCACAGAGGCCCTGTAAGATCAGCGGCCATCACCATTCACAGGTCTGGGACCTCTGCGACTCTGCATCGCTGTAAGGAGATCTGCAGTGGATGCCTGCCATACAATAAAGACCCTTGTTATGACTCTCCTGTCTATGTATCAGTCCTTGGGCAGGATAGAGAGAATGCAGTGGTGGGGACTGACTTCTGGATACGCTGGAACCCACTACGGCTCGGGCACTGAACACCAAGAGAACGGACCTAAGCCTGTCCAAATCTCCGTTACACCGCAGCTCCAACTCAGCACTCCTGACCCTAAAAGGTATTTGCACAGCACACTAGGTAGCATAGGCTGTCTATCTCCCACTGGGGGGTGGGGGAGGAAACAGTGCTACATATGCAATAGGCGAATGTAACAGTTACAGACCAGATTAAAATGTGACACAACCTTAGTTTTGAAAGAAGTTAGACTGGTGGCGGCTGTGAGAGTCTCCGGTAGACTGTTCCAGTTTTGGGGTGCATGGTAAGAGAAGGAGGAGCGGCCGGATACTTTGTTGAACCTTGGGACCATGGACAGTCTTGTGGCGTCAGATCTCGGATAAGTGCAGAGGGTTCAAGGGTGGGAAACAGGGCAAATGCCCAGTCAGAGCAGCAGAGGCTTCCCCCCAAGGCAGGTGTGTGTGCGTAAAAGCGAGAGGACTATTTAGTGGACGGGGGGGTGGGGGGGGTGTTTGTTTAGTTGGAGGAGGGGAGGCGGGTTATTGAGGGGAAGTCAGAGCGAGGGAGAGTAGTAAATCACTAATACAGGACACACGTACCCGGGAACACTATAACACTATTAGACAGAGAACAGTATCATATTAATTTTTAAGCGATGTCATTTGTTTTAGAAATAATCTTTTAATGTGCCCACCAACGGGTCAGGTTTAAGGCTATCCCTGCTTCAGCACAGCTGGTTGAATCAGTGGCTCAGTCAATAACTGAGCCACCGATTGAGCCACCTATGCTGAAGCAAGGATATTCTGAAAACCTGACCTGTTGATGGCCCTTGAGGACTGGCGTTGGCTGCCCCTGCTCTTTCGCCCTGGTGCCATTTTTTGTGTGTGAAAAAGACGTTGCCGCACACACTACACAACACACAAATTGGTTTTATACACTGGCGCACGCCGACGTACTAATGTGCTATTGTTCTTTGGGGCTGCTTCAGCGCAGAATCAGTGATAGCGATGCTTTTTATGTAGCGCCCATTGTTTTGAATAGGATTCTTGGCCCACGCACACACGCGGGCTTTGTTAATTTGTACACTGAATACTGAATGGGGAAACACAAAGGCAAAACAACGGCTTTCACGGGGTCACCAGGACAGGAAGTCACTGCACTAAATCATAATTGATCGTCTAAAAGGCAAAGCCTAGGCCCAAATCTGTGTGAGGTCCCGATGACGAGCCCCATGAGGGTGTCAGTATATTTACGGTGAGCAGGGAAGTACCACCTACCAAAGGCCTAGCACAGCAGGGGAAAGTGTCACACGTCTGGTCACTAGCGTTACGCGCTGGTTGGGCGGTGGAATCATGTAGTATGTAGGACCAGATGCCCCCATTGACCCGTCTGGATATGCTGGGTGCTCCTAAATATTCTCCCCATGGGTGAGCTGAGACTCCTTTCCCCTTTTCTCAGATCTACCTACCCGTGCGGGATCCCCGCAATGTAATGCACATATGTCTTTTCTTTCAGCCAAACCTACGAGGTGCTAATAACCCCATTTGGTCAGGCCACCTACAGCATCTAACCTATTCTGGACACTCCATTGGTATACTGTATGCCGTAATGGTCATACGTAATTGTCGTGTCCTGTGATACTGTGACACTGTTCTACAAAACGAGGAAAAGAGTGGAAGTGGGAAAAAATGTACAGGTAGATTTCAGCACCAACAACAACCTTCATCAGAATAGGATAAAGATGGAGCTGCACATAGTCAGGTACAGCACCGGTGAGACGCCACGCAGTGACTGCGGCCTGTGGTCTGGGACCAGACCAGCTACGCGGTAAAGATGGTAAGGTGATATTATCCACGCCGGAATTCACCCACGCGAAGGCGGACGCCATCGCGGACGACAAGGTTGGATCAGACGGATCCTCTTTGTTATTCTGCAATACCTGGGTGCAGGATCCCCGGGCAGGTACGTAACCATGTGCACCAACACTCCACGCGAGAGCGCTATCTCCAACACTTTGGGTGGGCCCTGACATTGGGAAAGGGACATCAGGGAATTGGTGCCTGGCACCCAATGTACTCTGGGGACACTCACTGTTGGTATCAGGTTGGGGTCTATTTTACTGTGTGGTACAGGGTACCAATATTATTGTGTTCAGTAAAGGTTGTTAACATATATTTGTGTGCGTGTATCATTAGTATTGTTCCTGTAAGGGTCCATCCTTCCAACTCGGGATCCCTTACAGGTGGAGGCACTGTCACCATAAGAATCAGGTACACCCCAGGCTCTCAGCGGCGGAGGTTCAGGCCTTCTGTGAGCCACAGGTAACGCACCACACACACCGCAGTCACCATATCTTCCACAGGGTGGGGGAAAGTGCGCTACATACATATATATATTATTTTTTAACAAACCAATCACCTACATTTAACTCATGCAACAAGTCATTATCTTTAGGCCCCGGAGGCTCTTTTCAAGTGAACGTTATTTTACTTCCCTTGTTTTCTGTTTGTGTTACTGTGGGGTGTTGAGCTACCCCTTTCCCTTACTAGTTATATTGAGCGGCCTGGTAATTCAGATTCATTTATGATCGAGGTGGAGGAGACCAGATAAAACAGTGACCTCCCCTACTTCAGTTTTATACTTGTTGGAGATGTCAATCACCAATATATAACCAATTGGATATGTCCCTGGGTTCAGCAGCCTTTGGTATTTCTGCACATTTAGTGCGTCACAGGATCTGTATTGAGTTGGACACCAGACAGAACGGAATAACCTTAATACCTAGAGAGGTTCGCATGAAGAAATGTCTGAATAGCAATGAAATTCTCTGAATGTGATGTGCCTCCGTGGCGATGCCAAGGACAGAAGATCTCATGGTTGTAGTATTTATGACCAGCAGAACACAGTGTACCGCAGAAAAAACGCCAGACGCAAGAAGTATAGACAAGGAGTCAGATCTTATGAGATGGGAAACATGAGTAGGGCACAGATAGCTGGAGTTGCGTATCTCGTCTTGAAACAGGGAAAATCACAAGGGGATTAGAACCATGTGGGTTCTGTAGGATAATATGTCAGCTGCGTGTCCCACAATGAAAGCATGGAATACCAGGAAAGATAGCCCGGCACGTTATGGTAACACAGGTGTGTGTATCAGTGTGCATGGGGATATATATATTTATTTATATGTACCAGGGTATGTCTGTTCTGCCTGTCTTTCACCTTGTTATGTAAGTTCATGCTAGCTGCAGGCTGTGACAGGTTAATTCTGTAGGCTTGTGACCCACCTACAGTACATGCTCCTCTCTGATGGACTGAAGTGTGGTGGTGACTCATGGCCTGTATAAGTCTATCAGGGATAGGTATAGACCACGAACCCGCTCCTTCTGGTTCCTGATGAGGGGCAGTGCCATATTGAGTCAGTCCTGGTCTGGAGGAGTAAGAGACCAGTAGAGCTGCGAGTCTCTCTCATCAGGGATGACCGTGCTCATCCCCATGGGGAATGGGGGACCATCTGATTGAAACCCTGCAGATGCCTTGTACTATCTGGGGCAAGCATCATCCAGAGGCCTGGAACCTCTGAGACCTTGCACCACTGTATGAAGCAGAAGCTATGTATCTCCCACTGGGGGTGGGAGACAGTGCTACATATATATCCCCCTCTTGGTGGCTACTAATTGGTTATGGGGTTAATGGCTAGAAGGGGTTAACTATGTGGGCTCACCAGGTTCTGACCCTCCCATTCTGCTTTGCCACCAGTGATGTCATCATGGGTAGCATGTGGATATAAATAGGTACGGTGATATCCCAGAGTTCAGTTCTAACTGAGGCGTGGGTGTAAGTCCTGTATATACAGTAGATTTATGTGTTACTATAGTCTCCAGCTAGCTATATCATGCCGCCCCTTATTATTTTGGAGTTTAGTAACATGTCCCAAGTTTGCGCCTGTAGTGAGGATCAGGGAGTTTCATGTCTATAGGAGAGGTGTGCAGCATAGTTCCCATAGGGTAGCCATACTGTAACCTGAACATATGTCGGACCGGTCAAACCGGAAGGTTCCAAGTTCATTACTGACTTTGTGCAAGATGCTTCCATCCCGTCCCTGTGCTACTGGTATCCAAGATAAGTACCTCTTATCCAAGATAAGTACCTCTTATCCAAGGTAAGTACCTCTTATCCAAGATAAGTACCTCTTATCCAAGATAAGTACCTCCTCAGGAACCAACTAGAGGAGGATTCCCTAAAGCTTCTATTTTGCCAAGAGTTTGTATCATCATCATCATCACCACCCCCACCTCCTATATACTTTGAGGTGTTTCTGGACTGTGTTCAATAAACACGATTTTGTTTTATAAAACTTTGTGGCGCCCCTATTTCTACTTTCATCCACGCCCGGCCAGCACCGACCCCGCACCGACCTTACACCATACCCGCACAATCTATATGGCCTGAGAGACTGAGCATGTAACATACATATATACTCCGGATATATGACCAGATGTGACCCCCTCGGGAGCCATGGAAGGGGAATGGGGTGGGGGGAGTTACATATGTTTGTGTGAATATGTGTGCATGAGAATGGGTATATGTGTATACGTGTGTATGTGTGATTATGTGTGCATGAGAATGGGTATATGTGTATACGTGTGTATGTGTGAATATGTGTGCATGAGAATGGGTATAGGTGTATACGTGTGTATGTGTGATTATGTGTGCATGAGAATGGGTATATGTGTATACGTGTGAATGTGTGAATATGTGTGCATGAGAATGGGTATATGTGTATACGTGTGTATGTGTGAATATGTGTGCATGAGAATGGGTAAATGTGTATACGTGTGTATGTGTGATTATGTGTGCATGAGAATGGGTATATGTGTATACGTGTGTATGTGTGAATATGTGTGCATGAGAATGGGTATATGTGTATACGTGTGAATGTGTGAATATGTGTGCATGAGAATGGGTATATGTGTATACGTGTGTATGTGTGAATATGTGTGCATGAGAATGGGTATATGTGTATACGTGTGTATGTGTGAATATGTGTGCATGAGAATGGGTATATGTGTATACGTGTGTATGTGTGATTATGTGTGCATGAGAATGGGTATATGTGTATACGTGTGTATGTGTGAATATGTGTGCATGAGAATGGGTATATGTGTATACGTGTGTATGTGTGAATATGTGTGCATGAGAATGTGTATATGTGTATACGTGTGTATGTGTGAATATGTGTGCATGAGAATGGGTATATGTGTATACGTGTGTATGTGTGAATATGTGTGCATGAGAATGGGTATATGTGTATACGTGTGTGTGTGTGAATATGTGTGCATGAGAATAGGTATATGTGTATACGTGTGTGTGTGTGATTATGTGTGCATGAGAATGGGTTTATGTGTATACGTGTGTGTGTGTGATTATGTGTGCATGAGAATGGGTATATGTGTATACGTGTGTGTGTGTGATTATGTGTTCATGAGAATGGGTATATGTGTATACGTGTGTGTGTGTGAATATGTGTGCATGAGAATGGGTATATGTGTATACGTGTGTGTGTGTGAATATGTGTGCATGAGAATGGGTATATGTGTATACGTGTGTGTGTGAATATGTGTGCATGAGAATGGGTATATGTGTATACGTGTGTGTGTGTGTGAATATGTGTGCATGAGAATGGGTATATGTGTATACGTGTGTATGTGTGATTATGTGTGCATGAGAATGGGTATATGTGTATACGTGTGTATGTGTGAATATGTGTGCATGAGAATGGGTATATGTGTATACGTGTGTATGTGTGATTATGTGTGCATGAGAATGGGTATATGTGTATACGTGTGTATGTGTGATTATGTGTGCATGAGAATGGGTATATGTGTATACGTGTGTATGTGTGAATATGTGTGCATGAGAATGGGTATATGTGTATACGTGTGTATGTGTGATTATGTGTGCATGAGAATGGGTATATGTGTATACGTGTGTATGTGTGAATATGTGTGCATGAGAATGGGTATATGTGTATACGTGTGTATGTGTGATTATGTGTGCATGAGAATGGGTATATGTGTATACGTGTGTATGTGTGATTATGTGTGCATGAGAATGGGTATATGTGTATACGTGTGTATGTGTGAATATGTGTGCATGAGAATGGGTATATGTGTATACGTGTGTGTGTGTGATTATGTGTGCATGAGAATGGGTATATGTGTATACGTGTGTGTGTGTGAATATGTGTGCATGAGAATGGGTATATGTGTATACGTGTGTGTGTGTGAATATGTGTGCATGAGAATGGGTATATGTGTATACGTGTGTATGTGTGATTATGTGTGCATGAGAATGGGTATATGTGTATACGTGTGTGTGTGTTAATATGTGTGCATGAGAATGGGTATATGTGTATACGTGTGTGTGTGTGATTATGTGTGCATGAGAATGGGTATATGTGTATACGTGTGTATGTGTGATTATGTGTGCATGAGAATGGGTATATGTGTATACGTGTGTATGTGTGATTATGTGTGCATGAGAATGGGTATATGTGTATACGTGTGTATGTGTGAATATGTGTGCATGAGAATGGGTATATGTGTATACGTGTGTATGTGTGATTATGTGTGCATGAGAATGGGTATATGTGTATACGTGTGTATGTGTGATTATGTGTGCATGAGAATGGGTATATGTGTATACGTGTGTATGTGTGATTATGTGTGCATGAGAATGGGTATATGTGTATACGTGTGTATGTGTGATTATGTGTGCATGAGAATGGGTATATGTGTATACGTGTGTATGTGTGATTATGTGTGCATGAGAATGGGTATATGTGTATACGTGTGTATGTGTGATTATGTGTGCATGAGAATGGGCATATGTGTATACGTGTGTATGTGTGAATATGTGTGCATGAGAATGGGTATATGTGTATACGTGTGTGTGTGAATATGTGTGCATGAGAATGGGTATACGTGTGTGTATGTGTGAATATGTGTGCATGAGAATGGGTATATGTGTATACATGTGTATGTGTGATTATGTGTGCATGAGAATGGGTATATGTGTATACGTGTGTATGTGTGAATATGTGTGCATGAGAATGGGTATATGTGTATACGTGTGTATGTGTATGTGTGCATGAGAATGGGTATATGTGTATACGTGTGTATGTGTGATTATGTGTGCATGAGAATGGGTATATGTGTATACGTGTGTATGTGTGATTATGTGTGCATGAGAATGGGTATATGTGTGTATGTGTTCATCAGTCTGTTCATTATAAGTCACAATTACCCCATCACAGTTTTACCATGAACGATACAAAAACAAATAAAATCATTGAGACAGGGGCAGCCGGAGCCCATCCCTTCTCACCGCAGTGCGTCGCGCATCTTATTAGACTGAGTCCCCAGTCTTCACTGTGGCACGCGCGCTTGGCGGGGGGGCGGCGCGTGCACAGCGCTGCACCGCGATAGGCGGTCTGAGGGGAGAGGGAAGGTTTGCGACGGGAGGGGGCGTGGCTGTGGGTTAGCGGTGGCGTGGCCATGGCGTCCCGCGGCTGGTTCGCCCTTATTGGTTGAACCGCCGGCGGGGGCGTGGTCACGCCTCCATCGCGGATGCTAATTTCAAATTCCCCTGCCTCCCTGAAAACCTGTCGCGCACCGCTGGGGAAAGGTGCGCGACAAGGTAGGGACTGGGACCGGCCGGACTGGGGGGGGCGGGGCTTGATAGCACAGCGCACGCCGAGCCGTGCGCTGTGGCGGTGACTGGGACCGCAGCCTTAGGCTAATGTCCCGCTCCCTCAGTCAGCGCGCCCGCACTGCAGACAGGCGGGGCGCTGACAGACAGAGACCGCGATATGCGGTCTGTAGGAACCTTTTTTAGGAGCGGGGGGGCGTGACCAAAACGGGTCGGGTGGGCGGGGTGTCATGATGTGGGGGGCGGGGCCATTACACACAGGCACACATGGAAACCCCTCTGCCGTGCTGCTTCTCTGTCTTCCCCTCCTCCAACCACCAAATATGCTGCTGCTGCCTCTGCCTCTCCTCCCCGGGAAGAAGATGAACTCAGCAGGAGCTGGCCCCAACCTTCCCAGTGAAACGGGCACCGGAGGGAGGGGAGGCGGGGAGTGTTCAAAATGTGGCAGGGGGGCGGGGCCACGACAGGGGCGTGCCAAACGCAAGCTATTTGCAACACCCAGCAAAAGCAGCAGATATATATATTATACATGTAACGGGTATTCCCTCTATCCCAATCACAGATACCGTGTGTGTGGGTGGAAACCTATGTGTTACCTGGTGTGGTGCAGTATACCTGCAGGCTCACAGGGGGTCTGAGCCTCCGCCAGTGAGAGCCTGGGGTGAATCCTCTGGAACGTTCTCAGTTTCAGCGCCTCCACCTGTGTAGGGTTCTAGGGATGTAGAGGGTTGCCTACACAGGACCCGCATATACAATAACCACATACACAGGAATGTATATAACCACTTTACTGTAATGCAGAATAATCACACACTTATAGTACTAATACTTCCCCTAGAGGGTAACTCCACAATATAACTCAGTCCCAAGTGTCCTTCACTCCACTAGGAGTGTACCTACCCACCACCGTGTATCCCCACGCCGTGTCCACAGCCTAACCCCTTTGTCCCGTGGTCAGCGCTGCCACTATGTGTAATGATAATATGTATAGGATACGTTGGTGCACTTAGGAAGGTACCTGCCGAGCGCTCCTGCACTCGGGCCTGCAATCAACTTCGAAAAGGATCTGCCGCTTGGTGATCCCGTCTGTCATCCAATGCTTCCTCGCACGAGTGTCCGCCAGGGGCGATCCCACCCTGGAGATAGTCTCTGTCTCTTTAGCACAGACTTGAGCCCAAGTCTCTTCACAGGAAGCGCAGCGTCCGCTGTGTCCCTATCTATCTATCACTGGCACTAATGTGACAAAGTCCCTACCTTGGGCCTGTCCCTATAGCACCACAAGCTGGGGGAGTTCAGGACCTAGCTGGGGCCTAGGGGGGTTACTGGCCTAATTCAGTGGGTCACAGACCCCTGCACTCACCTCCTTCCCCTAGCTCTCCTGGTCCAGCACTATCTCCCGCGCGCGTGAAATGTATCTAATCCTTGCAAGCAGGAAGCTCTCGCAGCCCTATTGACTCCAAGTCTCATGGGAATTGTAGTCCCGTTTAAGAGCCTTCCCTGGTAGGCTAGAGTTCGCGTGCTCCTTCCTGCGCATGCGCAACTCTGCCGGGCCGCCGGGACTTACTGCGCATGCGCGATCTAACGCAAGATGGCGGCGCCCTGTTCGGGAGCCGCCGGGGACCGCCGGAACGCTAAACCGCTCGCTGCACTGGCCCCCACCCTCCAGAAGTGCCGGCGGGTCCATCGAGTGACCCGCGGCAGCAGAGCAAACGAGGGGGGGTCGCGGGGCAGCAGGCACGCAGAGGGGACATGGCTATATCCTCCCCCTGGTAAAAACCCCAACGTCCTCGCTTGGGACACACTGAATATACTATGTACAGAAGTTATATAATGAAAATTTGCATGGCACCATTATATAATAAAAATGCAACAATAAACCACAATCTTAACTCCTCAGCTCTACATTAGATTGTACATTTCAGTGAACATCACAATGACGGACTGCACTCTGCTGCGAGACCCCTGCTGAGCCTGATAATGCGGTGCCCCAATTTGATCATAGGTTACCCGGTTTGGAGGGTACGTTACTCTTTGGCTCCTGCGGAGCTGTTCTTCAGCAACTCCCTCTGGGGAGTAATAAGTACAGTCCTGAGGTTCAGCCTCTTCCCTTGAGGGGAGAAATGTCTCTGAACAGTCTCTGTTCGGCACAAAGCACGGGCTCTGTGGATCCAAAGGCTGGCCTGTTGGTGCCACCTTAGTAGGCGTTGGCCTACAGGGCCCTTTACCCGTAGCTCCTCCGGGAGATGCCTCTTCCGTGGAATAGTCCCTTTGAGAGGGTCCTTCCATAGGGTCTTCAGGAGTTTCAGAGTGGGTCTCGTTATTTACACTCTCTTGACCCCTCCCTGATAAATCGGACTCACCGTTGAGCGGTGTGGCCAGCATTTCTGCTTTCTCATCTCCCACTTGTGGAATGGGGAGAAGATGGTTACGGTGCCACACCTTTACCCGGTCGTCGGTGTCTTTGATGCGATAGACCGGGAGGCCAGGCATTTGAGATTCTATTTCATACACATCGTCTCTCCATCGGTCGGCCAATTTGTGTTTTCCTGGGACTCCCAAGTTCCGAAGCAACACAGCGTCTCCAGGACGAAGTTCCCGATATTTGACCTTATGGTCGTATCGCCTTTTATTGTCAGCATTCAGCTTAGCTGTGGATTTCTCAGCCTGTTGGTACGCCTGTTGCAAGCTGTCTTTGAGTCGTTGCACATATTTGAAATGGGTAGCGTTGTGTATCTCATCCGTCGATACGCGAAGGCGTACATCTACTGGTAGTCTCGCCTCTCGTCCGAACATGAGGAAGTAGGGAGAGAATCCCGTTGACTCGTGTCGGGTACGCGTGAACCAAGGATGCTACATGTCGGCTCCATTCAGTCTTCTGGGCACTCTGTAGAGTTCCGAGCATGTCCAGTAGGGTTCGATTAAATCGTTCTGGCAACGCATCTCCCTCAGGATGGTACGGGGTTGTACGTGATTTAGCGATGTTCAGCATTTTGAGCAATTCTCGGATCAGAGTGCTCTCAAAATCCCGCCCTTGGTCAGAGTGAAGGCGGTTGGGAAGACCGTAGTGCACGAAGTACTTCTCCCATAATATCTTCACCACTGTGATAGTTTTCTGGTCTTTAGTGGGGAAGGCCTGGGCATACCGGGTGTAATGGTCCGTGATGACCAACACATTGCATATTCCTCGGCTATCAGACTCAATGCACAGAAAGTCCATACACACAAGGTCCATTGGGCCAGAACTTTTCAGATGGCCCATATGCACTGCTCTAGTAGGCAGGGTCTTGCATTGGATACACCGAGTACAACAGCTACAGTGTTGTTCTACGGCCTCTCACATCTTGGGCCAGAAAAAAACGGTCTCTGACCGACCCAAAGGTCTTCTCTACACCGAAATGTCCATGCTCATCATGTAGGGACTTCAACACCATGTTTTGCAAGTTCTTAGGGAGGACTAGTTGTCGTCTGTCGGGGTGGTTGTGGTATTGTACCAACCGATAGAGTAAGCAGTTGTCGATTTCGAATTTGTCTGCCTCCCGCATGAGCAAAGCAACCAAGTCTTTGGGAGCACGCTTCAAGAGAGCTGGGTTCCTCTTTTCAACGGCTTGCCTAATAATACTAACTACAGAGTACTGTATTTGATAGTCTACTAGATCTTTCCACCGTAGCACTTTGTCCTGAGTTATGTTCATTCCTTTCGGATCGCAATAGGCTGCAGGGACGGCCTGCGACTGGCATCCCAGGGAATCTGCAACCCGTAATTCGGAGAAGGCCACTTGGTCGTTGATGATGGCGGCAATGCTACACATAGCGCGCACCCCTGATCCTGGGAGTTCTTCCCATTCCTCATCATCTGGAGTAGCACTTAGCCCTGGTCATCGGGATAGGGCATCAGCCCCTACATTCAAAGGTCCCCGCTTGTACTTCAGGGAGAATCGGTAATTGTTTAGGGCTGCCAATTTGGCCGAGGTATTGATGTACGTGAGGGGATTGTTATCCGTCCTTACCTCAAACATAACACCGTACAGGTAATCGTGGAGCTTTTCCGTGATGGCCCATTTGAGAGCCATAAATTCCAACTTGTGAACAGGGTATTTCTGTTCACTGGGTGTCAGACTGCGGCTGATGTAGGCCACTGGTCGAAGGCCCTCGGGGTGCTTCTGGTGCAAGATGGCGCCCAAGCCATTGAGACTGGCATCCACATGCAGGACGTATGGTTGTTCTGGATCAGCATACGCAAGCACCGGCGCTTCGGTCAGACTTTTCTTCAACTTCAGGAAGGCCCGTTCACACTCAGACGTTCATTTATCACCAAACAGTTGACGGGCCGACGTGGCTTTCCTTCCTGTATCTTCGGGGTATATCTTCAACAGATTGTTCAGGGGTTTAGCTCGACTAGAGTACCCTTCCACGAAGCGACGGCAATACCCACAGAAACCCAGGAAGGATCGCAGCTCCGTAACATTCTCGGGACGAGGCCAGTTCACGACCGCTTCGACTTTGGCTGGGTCGGTGGCGATTCCTTGAGCTGACACGATGTGTCCCACGTTAGTCACCGAGGTGTGACAGAAGCGACACTTGTCGAGGGACAATTTCAACCCTTCTTTCCCAAGACGGTCTATCACTTTCGGCAATCTCTCTTTGTGCTCTTCCAGAGTTCTTCCGAAGACAATGATGTCGTACAGGTAGACTAGACACTCCCGAGGGTTCATGTCTCTGATATTCTTCTCCATTAGTCGTTGGAAGGTAGCAGGGGCCCCACATATACCTTGGGACATACGAGTAAATTGGTAGAACCCCAAGGGACAGACGAAGGCTGTTTTCTCCTGATCCTCTGCATTCATGGGTACCTGATAGTACCCGGATCGTAGATCGAGCACGCTGAACCACTGGCTTTCAGAATCTCTTCAATGTGAGGAAGGTTGTACTGGTCCGGTATTGTATGGTTGTTCAGGGTCCGATAGTCGACACACAGCCGTACGGACCCATTCTTCTTCCTCACCACCACTATGGGAGAGGCGTAAGGGCTCAGAGACTCCGTCAATATCCCAGCGGTCTCCATTTCTTGCAAGACGTTCCTTACATCGTCCACATCCCTAGGGGCGATGTGACGAGAACGTTCACGGAACGGAGTGGCGTCATTCAGTCTAATGGCATGTTGAGCGCTGCGACTGCACCCCACATCCATCTCACTCGTGGAGAACACAGTCCGTCGTTTATTCAACTGGGTTGTCAGCCGCTCTTTCCACTCAGTTATCAACGTCGACTCGCCGAAGTTGAAGTCCAAATTGACTAACCGCTCACTCGCTGCCGCCGCATTCACCTGGAGCGTTGTTTCCACAGGGCTGACAGGATATATGCAACCCAGACTCTGTCCGGCATCAAGTTCCATCGGGAATGGAGAGATGTTCTGCACATACACGTAAGTTCGTAGAGGGATTTTAGTCGTCCACTCCCTCACTTCGGGTAGTACCCTATACCCTCTCTGATCTTCTTCCTCATGGGTACTGTCCAGAGAGAAGAACTGATCGTTCTCCTCTCGCTCGGGGTAACAGCGTCATTCTTTGCATTCCCCCTGGTAATATGGTCGTCAGTGCGTGTTTACGATTGAAGAGATCCCCGTGACGCTCCAAGGCATATACCCGGTTGCACTCTTCTCGTAGGACGGGATCTAGGAGAGAATTGGCCAGCGGCAACTCGTTGGTCTCTTTCAGATATGCTCTGATTACAGCTTGTACTATATCAGTATTGGTTCCCAAGATGATCGGATACTTGTACTGGTCTTGTGGCTCCGGGCATACCATTGCCGCTACATGCCTGGGGTGTTTCTTGCCAGTGTTCAGTTGGAGTATTTCCAGTTGAACCCTTACAATCCCATTGATGGGGTAGTCTTCATTACTTAACCCCCTAACCTTCATATGTTTGGCCGACCTCAGGGGGCAGTGTTTAAGGTGCTGGTCATAGAATTTGCGGTATATTATGGTCACTTGTGACCCCTTGTCCAGTAAGGCCGATGCGTAGATCCCGTCCAGTACAACAGGCACGATGGCCGTGGGGCCTACTTGACTGTAAGCTTCCCTTGGTGAGGCGTCATCACTGGGGCCGGAGTCAGAAGGGGCATCTTCGGTTCCAGAAGGAGGGGGTTCTGGGTCAGATTCTGCCATGTGTACGCGGCAGACCATTGACCGGGCTGATTTCCCTCTATTGGGAGGGTTTTCCTCTGGATGGCCCCCCATCTCCGGGCAGTTACTGGCGAAGTGGCCCTTCTTACCGCAGTTATAGCACACAACCTCGCGGCGTTCTGGACAAACCTTGGACGGGGAAGGTGGTCTGTCGGGGGGTCTTGGCTTGTATCCCTTGGACGGGGCAGCAGACTCTTCCTTCTTCTCCATGGAGCCCTTTCCATTTGAGATGGAGGGACTCTTGGGTTTTGCGGTAGAGTGTAACAAAGCATGTGCCTCCTGCATTTTCACCTGGCGCAGCAACCCGGTGAATGTAGGGGGACCCCCGCCATTATTTTGCTGCGGAGCATATTGGCTATGGGGTGAGTGGGGCTTGATCCCCCGCAGGTACTGCTTACGAAGCGCCTCATCCATCCCAGAGGCAGGAATCAGCTTACGATTGAGTAGGATTCCCAACACCAGCTGCAGGCGGTGTATAAAGGCCGACAAGTCCTCTCCCTCCTTCTGATAAAGATTGAAGTACTTCGTCCAGATCGCTCCTTCATCTTCTGCTAGTCTGTACGCTTCCAGCAGGAACTCCACCATCTCCAACGCCGTCAACTCTGGGTGTTGGTCCCTGTGGATGGTTACAATGGTAGAAGCGGGAGGCCTGAGACACTCCATGATACGCTGCCTTTTTACGGTGTCAGTGCATGACCATTCCTCTACGACTTTTAATGCATTCTCCCTCCAAAGGTCTATCCCTTCCTCCCCCTGTGGTGTTGGAAGTACTCCCGAGAAAGCTTTGAGTTTCCGGTAGCTTTGGGACTGTGAGGCCATGGTGATGGCTTCGACGAATTGGGGTAGCATCACCCCCATGTCGAAACCTTCATTAGTTACCCTCTCGCTGATAGGCCGGGAATTCGTCTCACGGGGAGTGGGGGCTGGTGAAGAGGGCGGACTGTCAGCCCAACTAGTGGCTCCTGTGAGAGCGCTTGGAGTAAAGGAGACTTTGGGTGGGGGACGGTCGACCCGGTTTGGGGTACTTGACACTGGTGCAGTTGGTGTCCAAGTACTGGTGGACGGTTCATCGGGGGCCTGAGGAGGGGCTCTTGATGAAAACATTTCCCGTATTACTGGTAAATCCGAGTATATAAGGGGGTAACCTTCTGGCGGGCATTCGGGGGCTACTAGAGTGTTCGAGGCCGTTTCTTGGCATATGTTCCGCCCCACAGTGAATAGTATGGCGCTCCAATAAAAAGTGGGGTCGAACACCCTGCCCTAGTACCATACTTTATCTGACCCTAGGAACTCCCTCAGCGAGTCCCGGATGTCGTTCTCCGCCACTAACGCTGGAACGTTCCCTACGGCTACGACGTAACTAGGTGGTTCCAGGACGGAGATGGCCCACGCATGGACCTTTTGACGTGAGGGAATTACCATGTTGCTGATCTCCTATGATACTGTTTTGAATAGGGCACCCCAGGTCTGAGATCTCAGCAGCGCCTCCAAATGTAACGGGTATTACCTCTATCCCAATCACAGATACCGTGTGTGTGGGTGGAAACCTATGTGTTACCAGGTGTGGTGCAGTATACCTGTCAGGCTCACAGGAGGTCTGAGCCTCCGCCAGTGAGAGCCTGGGGTGAATCCTCTGGAACGTTCTCGGTTTCAGCGCTTCCACCTGTGTAGGGTTCTAGGGATGTAGGTTGCCTACACAGGACCCGCATATACAATAACCACATACACAGTGTGACAGGGTAAATAAAAGCCACCAGCTATATGCCTGGAAAACCTATGTCTAGTCTGCAGTGCAGCAGTGACTAGGTTAACTTCAACTGGGAACCTCAAGACAATTAGTTGGATCCCAGCTGCCTAATCAAGGTGTGTTAAAACCACAGGCTGTAGACACATGGAGGCTGGCTGTTGAGGAGAGAGGAGTAAGCTACTGAAGAGATTACTGATACAAGCTCTGTGAGCAAAGTAGTTGAATTATGAACTGTCTGTCCCCTGCATAGAAAAGGGTAGCTGCCTTATTTTTAGACTGTCTGCTAAAGAGAACTGTTTTGTTTGGTCTGCTGAAGAAAATGCCATTTTTCTTTTGTTTGCTGATGAAAAGCTATTTTTGTTTTGTGTGCTGTATATCTTTTAAGGCTAAATAAATAAGCCTTGTCAAGAAACCCGCGTATGTAGTTGCATGTACCCTGCAACATATGGTGTTCAGAAGTCCTGGGATTTTTTCAAAAGGCTCCTGCAGTTAAAGGGCCACACACACACACACAAGAATGGAAGAAATGTTGAAAGAGTTTCTGTGCGAGTAGACCAGACAGCAGGGACAGTTAATGCAGGAGCAGGCTCGGCTGCAAGCGGAGAGAGATGAAAGACTACAGGCAGCACAAGATGAGCGGATTGCCAAGCTGCTGACCCATTTCCAAGGGTCTGCCAGTCCAGAACTTGCAAACAGACCCCCTATACTCCTGAGGAAAATGGCACCGAACGAGGATCCAGAGGCTTTTTTACTGACATTTGAAAGAGTTGACGAAGCTCAGGGCTAGGCTACAGATCGCTGGGCAACTGCTTTGGCCCCGCTCCTCATAGGAGAAGCCCAGGCCTCATATCAGGGTCTCCCAGCAGATCAAGCAATGGACTACCGCCAAGTAAAAGCCACCATACTGGATCGCTTAGGTCTGACCCCAGAGACCTACCGGCAGCAGTTCCAGAACATGAAGTACACCGCTAAGATGAGACCCCGGGTCCTCGCTCAGCGATTATTGGACTTGTGTACGTACTGGATACAACCCGAGGAGTGCACTAAGGAGGCAATTCTGGAGCAGGTGGTTTTGGAACAATTTCTACAAATAATACCCCCTTCCGCACGCTCGTGGGTAAAACGCCACGCTGCTGAAACCCTAGCTTTGCCGGTCCGACTCGTGGAGAACTTCCTTGGGGCTGAGCAGCAGGCGAGTATCCTGGACCCAACTCCACCGGCACTTGCGGACGCCCAAAGGGGGAGGTCGGATCAATGGGGAACCTACGGCCCGTCCATACGCAACTGCCAAGTCCAACGGAAGGAGCAGTCGTTCCAGCAAGGACGGAGTCCAAATGCTGGTCCCCGCAGAGACCCTCATCTCCTTCCGGATGTCGGCTCATCGCAAAATGAGAGGAACTTCCGAGGACGTCGCCCACAGGACCCACCAGATGCCTGGTCTCCAGTAACCGGTCCAGCGGAGCGCTATCCACAGCCCCCTCCTGCGAGGGAACCCTCTCCATGTTCCGCCTGCGGAGAACAAGGCCACCGGTATGTGGACTGTCCACAGATGGATTGTTCATTCAGCAGAACCGTCGCCTCGGCTTTTACTGGGGAAAATTACAAGCGCTGGCTACTTCCAGCCCTGATTGGGGGAAAAACCGTCCAGGCCCTTGTAGATTCGGGCTCTGGGAAAACTCTGGTCCTCCAGGAACTGTTACCGCCTAACGTGTGTTCTTTTGACTCCCCCATGGATCATAGAATGTATACACGGCAATGTAAAACGCTATCCGACGGCCAAAATCCGGCTACAGGTAAAAGGTCAGGAGGCTTACCTCAAAGTAGGAGTCGCTCCTTGGCTCCCTGCCCCCGTTTTGCTTGGTCGGGACTGGCCTTTCTTTTTGTACCTAATGGCCCCAGTCTTTCACGAGGAGCCTCCTTCTAGGGCTCAGGAGAACCCTGGCAAACTGTTCCCCTTCTCGGCAGACCTTTTTCCCAGTAGACACCGGGTTCAAAAGACTCGGAAGCAAAGACGCTCGGACAAACAGGACTGGTTGCAGAAATCTGGGTCTCAAGGTGACCATTCTAGTCATCAGAGGTCACAAGTGATGACTGGGAATGGCCAGATGGAGGGGGATATGGGCCCTGGAGATTTACCAGACCTGTACCTCCCTGACTTTTGCCAGAAGCAAAGGGAAGACCCAGTCCTTGCTAGACAGTATGACAAGGTGGTGAAAATTGATGAGCAGATTGTAGATGCACAAGGGGTGATAGTGTTCCCCCATTTTGAGCTATCAAATGATATCCTATATAGGGTGAATAGGCAGACACAAACAGGGGAGGTCACCAGACAGGTATTGGTTCCCAAGGCGTTTGTTAAATCTGTGTTCACTCTAGCCCATACTGTCCCTTGGGGTGGTCACCTGGGCAGGGATAAAACATTGGACAGTATTTCATCCCGATTCTATTGGCCAGGGATGCATAGTGATATTGCTAAGCTATGTGCACCATGTCCGGAGTGCCAGCTAACTAGTCCAAAGGGACAAAAACCAGCCCCTTTGGTTCCTCTACCCTTGGTGTCAGTTCCCTTTGAGAGGATTGGGGTAGACTTGGTAGGACCTCTAGAACCTTCTGCGAAAGGACACAGGTTTATCCTTGTAATAGTTGATTATGCAACAAGATATCCTGAGGCGTTCCCCCTGAGAACAGCAACGGCGAAGCAAGTAGCCAACAAGTTGTTGGAACTATTCTCACGGGTTGGACTTCCCCAGGTTTGTTGACAGACCAAGGTACAAATTTCATGGCTAAACTGATGCAGGATGTCTTAAAGTTACAAGAGGTCAAGTCTGTTCGGACATCGGTCTACCATCCACAGACTGACGGATTGGTGGAAAGATTTAACCGAACTCTAAAAGGGATGCTGAGGAAATTTGTAGATTCAGAGAAGAGAGCCTGGGATGAACTTCTCCCTTTTCTGCTGTTTGCAGTGCGGGAAGTCCCCCAGGCCTCCACGGGATTCTCTCCATTTGAATTGCTCTATGGCCGCCAACCCCGGGGTATCCTAGACCTCCTAAATGAGTCCTGGGAGTAACAGCGGTCCCTTTCTAAGAATACCCTGCAATACACTGGCGACACACTTTATTCGAGCTCGGCTAGTCCCGCGAATTCGGGTATACTCGGGTGTATTCAGGTTTCTGATCGTTTTCTGCCAGAGTGCATTGCGTTCTTTTCCGGAAGGGATTTAAGCTTTTTATTCCGGCTTGCTGAAATACTGCAATGCCGTGAAAATACACATGTGCCTGTCCCCTTTTTTGGCTTATATGCCTAATAAATAAACAATTATTTTGCAACTGGCCCTTTTTTTATTTTTATTAGCAGTGCTCTACTTTTTTCCTCCCTGTTCCTAATGCAGTATATATACTGTATATATATATATACTGTATAACAACAACCCCTATAAGCCCTAACATACAGTACTGTACACATACAGTACTGTATACTGTATGCATATACATACTGGGCGGCGGGGGCGTGATGTGTTTGCAGCAGAGAGAGATCCGCTGCTCTCTCTCTGCGCAAACATCCGCACATTAAAAATTATTTGAAATACACTTTTATTGATAGTGTAGATGTGCAGGGGGTCTCCGGAGCTGAACCGCGTTGGTTTTAGGTCTGGGGACCCCGTGCCCCCCGAGATACAGGCCCCTTTAGGGGGTGCCGGTATCCCTCTGCTTGGTTTAAAGGTCCGATCACGTGACCGCGGCCTGTAAACCAAGCAGAGCAGAGGGATACCGGCACCCCCTAAAGGGGCCTGTATCTCGGGGGGCACGGGGTCCCCAGACCTGAAACCTGTGCGCTTCTGCTCTGGAGACCCTCTGCACATGTACAGTATCAATAAAACACATACAATATACAGTATAAATAAACGCTCGTTCTATACCTTAGCGGCTATGCGCTATGGTAAAGAAGCATCATTTCTGTCTTTTAATAATATTGTACAGTGAGCAGGGGGTTCCCTGAGCCAGAAATTAATGCTCAGGGACCCCCCCTGCTCCTGCTCAATATTATTAAAAATACAGAAATGCTGCGTCATTACCATAGCGGATAGCCGCTAAGGCAATGAAGGGGTTAACCCACCGTGCCCGCTTTATTGTGTGTAGTGGGTGGGGATGGGTGAGGGGGGGTATTTGGCCCTTGGTGGGAGTTTAGGACTTGCGGGGGGGTTGCGGGTGCACTTAACCCCTTCACGACCGTAGCAGTTAGTACCGCTATGGTCATGAAGGGGTTAAGCCCTCCCGCTACCCCCCGCAAGCCCTAAACAAGCACCGTTGGGGCTAATACCCCATTCACCCACCCTCCCGCTACCCACAATAAAAAAAATACACACACACAGCAGCCCCACAATTAATAAATAAATCTAAATAAATAAATAAATACATGAAGAGAAATAAATATATACTGTATATATATACTGGATATATATACAGTATATATATAATAACAATCCCTATACATATACAGTATATACTTTGTATATATATACACTGTATATATATACCAGTATATATATATATATATATATATATATATATATATATATATATATATATATATATATATATATATACATATACATATATATATATATATATATATATATATATATATATATATATATATACATACAGTATATACTGTATATACACACATGATGAACCAATAGTACAAATACATGTAGAATGGTTATCAAAATCATACTGTCCTACAGATAACGCTTCTCTATACAGACAATAATAATAATCCATTTAATAATCCTAACTTATTTTACAATATAAAACATAACATTCCAATCCACACAGTACATAGCATTTACATTGTATAAATGATGCATAAAATCTATGCACCATATACATTCTGCAAATGAATGTTAACAATATAATTGCAAGCTACTCTACCAGTAAATACAAACACTTCCAAACAATTCAACTATTTTAACCAATCAAGTATACAAAAATCAATATATACTGTAAGTACCAACCAGAAAACACAATTTAAAACCAAATCTAACCCTTACAATACCAAGGATTACATCTATCTAATTGTAAAAAACCTTATACATTATACACAGCATTGTTTAAAGCCCCCACCCCCCTAATGTTTCTGTTAAACAGATTACATTGAAGGGAGAGAGATGTAAAGGCCTAAAGCCCCCTCCCCCCTAATGTTTCTGTTAAACAGATTACATTGAAGGGAGAGAGATGTAAAGGCCTAAAGCCCCCTCCCCCCTAATGTTTCTGTTAAACAGATTACATTGAAGGGAGAGAGATTTTACAGAAACACACATTAGGGGGGAGGGGGCTTTAAACAGATTACATTGAAGGGAGAGAGATGTTTCTGTTACCAGTAAATCTCCCTCCCTGCATTGCTAACCACCCTCACCCCCCTACCCACATACCGTTACCCCCCCCCCCATCCTGGCCATGGCCCCTCCGCTTCTGCAAAACAGACACAAAAATTAAAACATACAAAGTAATGTCCCCTAACCCCCTTAATCACCATAGCGGTTATTAACCGCTACAGTCATGAAGGGGTTAACCCACCCTCACCCACCACTCGGGATGCCTACATACCCTCCCACACTAACCCCCCCCCACCCGTGAGGCCTAACCACCCAGTCAGTACCCACAAGGGAGGCCTACCCACATACCGTTGGGGAAACACCCCACCCCCACCCCAGTACCCACAATAAAAACAGTACAATGACCCACAATAAACAGCATTATATTTATTAAATACATTACCCACCCCCTGTGCCCCCCCATAAATACAAGATTTATTCTTTTACATTCAGGGTCCATAACGCAGCCCCACGCTAGTCCCCGGTGGGCTGGCAGGGCACAATTGGGTCCCCACGGTAGGCCCAAGGATGTCTGGGAGCCCCGGGTCAAACCCACAGGTGTCTGCGGGGCCTCGGGTGGTTCCCATGGGGGTCTGGGGAACTCACGGGTGCTCACTACGGGTCCGCGGTGCCCCCACAGAAGTGGGACCACACATCATCATCCCCCGCACCTACGGGTCGGAGGTGCCCCCACAGAAGTGGGACCACACATCGTCATGCCCGCAGACTACGGGTCGGAGGTGCCCCCA